>NC_072819.1:51632011-51754511 GCF_027744805.1 Dunckerocampus dactyliophorus | reverse complement strand
TGCTTGTCACCCTATATGGACGTAAATGTGTATCTATATAAATGCTATATACATCTTTATGAAAGATCTACTGCATTGTATAAAACATGCTTTCTTTGTGCTTGCAGAGTTTCTGAAGATGATGGAGAACGTTCAATAAAGTCCATCATGTTCTCCTTCACAAGCGTCTTTGAACAATGAACATATTTGAAGAGGACTTCTTTTCTTGGACGTCATCACTGGAGCTGCTGCTCAGCTTGTCTAGAAACATACAGTATATATATTTATTTATATATAATATAATAATATAATATATATATGTTTATTTATTTATATACTGCATACATATACAGTATATATATTTACAGTATATACAGCATACATATCCAGTATATTTAGTGCTGTCAAATGCCCCAAAATCACAGTTTTCCAATGAATTAATCATGATTAATCACCATTTGCAACTATGTGGCCTTTTTATTTGCTGTTTTATTGAAAGAAAGATAAAAGGATGGTACTGTGTAATACTATACAGTATATACAGTACTTGTATTTGTATTTGTATGCATGAAAAGCTCCTGCCATCACCGTGCTATTTTTGACAGCCCAATATAAATATAATCACCACCACCTTGAAAGCACCTCCATGCTTGTAGGAAGTACTCCAGCACCTCCATGCTTGTTGGAAGTCCTCTTGCAGCACCTCCATGCTTGTAGGAAGTCCTCTTGCAGCACCTCCTGTCACGCTCTACCGTGACACGTGTTTTAGTTTTGTGCTGTTTTCCGTGATGTGGTATGATATTGCTGACTTCTCCTCTGCTTACTTACTCAGACTGTGACGCCTCCTGAGCTGGGCGGAGCTACCGGATCTCTGCAGCTGTGTTCAATCAACTACCTTTTTAATCTCCTTACCTGCAGCCAGCCAGTGCTGGATTATTCTCAATGGTTGTGCTTCCAGACCATGTGCTTGCTCCTGCTACCACTTACTGTTTATCCTCCTGTTGCAGTTCTTCTTACCAATCCAACCAGCTCTACCATCCTGCTGCACCAGACCTCCGTCCAGCTCAAGTGGTAGTACCAGTACCTTTTTTGTTCATTGCTGTCCCTATTTTTGCTCATTGGGCCCTCCTTAGTTTTTGCACCGTCGCCCTGAGTTCCTGTTTTTGCCTCCTCTGTTTGCACATTAAATACATCTTGAACTTTTGGACTAGTCCCTGTGTCTGCATTTTGGGATCCAAGTAACACAGCTCCCTGAGCCTGACACCTCCATGCTTGTAGGAAGTCCTCCAGCACCTCCATGCTTGCTGGAAGTCCTCTTCCAGCACCTCCATGCTTGCTGGAAGTCCTCTTCCAGCACCTCCATGCTTGCTGGAAGTCCTCTTCCAGCACCTCCATGCTTGCTCGAAGTCCTCTTCCAGCACCTCCATGCTTGCTCGAAGTCCTCTTCCAGCACCTCCATGCTTGCTGGAAGTACTCTTCCAGCACCTCTATGTGAAATAAAGCACTTTGCACCCATTGCTCGTGTTTGCTAATTCTTAAAATCCTGCTTAAAAACACTTTGCAAGGAGGAAATTGTGGATATGTTTGAGCCAAGCGTGCTTTTTTTTTTTTCCAGCCAAACTTTTCCTGCAAGATCACCAACAGAAAGGCAGAGATATGGTGGTCTCCTCACTTTACTGCTCACAGCCACGGGCGGGCATAACTACATTATTATCTGCGATTGCGATTTGCTGTGATGTTTACCTTTTGCAGTGTTTTATAACGTCACCGCTCACCAGGAAGTAGCCTGCTAGCTAACAAACAAAAACCAAATATATCAGAAGCTGAGGCCTACCAAGCTGCCGCCCACCCCTCCTCCCTCCATATAAGGAGCAGCAGGCTACATGTCTTTTGGTGGGGGGGCTAGTCTTCTGGCCTCGTCTCTTCATTGGTATTCAGGGTGCATTGAGGGGGGGGGGGTCTGGCCCAGACCACCGAGATGGTCTTGAGTTTCATGACAAAACCAGAAATCCACCTTTTCACAACTTCATCCAGTTGGTCCTAACCGGGGGTCCTGAGGCCCAAAGGGTCATAGTTGTCTTTCTGAAGATCAAACACTCTCATTGATTGATTGATTGGCATACATGTACATACGTATATCTCTTAACTCCATAGTTACAGTCATCCCTCACTTCGCAGCGTCACTCTATCATGGTTTTTACAAATACATTTCAAAATAAAATGGCTTATTATTAGTTAAAAACATTTCATAATAGCATGAAAAGGTCTAAATGAAGTAAAATCAATGTAAGGCATTCAGAAGACGCATTCAAAGGCAATGAGATGATATGTAGTATTCTACACTGGTCACTAGGTGTCAATAATGTTACATTTGTCACGGGTCGGCATGTAGTAATAGGATCCCAAGATGCAGAGGAACAAGAGTCAGTGTAACATAAATTTATTAATACGTTCACAGGAGGTAGAACAAAACGAGAATGCTCACAGGGAAAAAGTACAACCAAAATTCTGGGCTGAGCCGTGGAAAAAAAGTACATAACAAAAAAGGAATAACTACAGTAAGGGCACTGCACACAAATACAAAAACCAAAAATCATTGCTGACAACAAGACTAGCAGGAAAAAACAGAAAGCAAAAAGCTGTTGAAAACCAAGCAGCACTAACAATAACAAAAACTCACTGCTGCTGTACTGCAAACAGGATAAACAAGTACTCACGAAGCAGGGAAAGGTAGACCAGGAAGCGAGGACACAAGGCAAACAATGAAAACAAGGACAATCTGGCGACAGGTAGGTAGCAAGGCAGGGTCTAAATAGTCCAACGGCTGATTGCTAACAGGTGTGCTGCAACAAATGACAGTTAGATGGCAGTAGAGCAGCACCCTAGCTCATGACAACATTGATGACACCACAGGAAGTACTGTCCAGAAAAATGTGTCTGTCTTATGGCTTATTTATGTTGTCTATGTTGTATTTTCTCTGATTATGTCTACTATATTGGGTAGATATATTGGGTAGTAGAAGTGTAAAGGTGACTATAGGGGTGTTATTTCATGTCTGGAGTGCTCTAATCATGTCCATCTATCCATCTTCTTCGGTTTATCCGAGGTTGGGTCGCAGGGGCAGCAACCTAAGCAGGTAAGCCCAGACTTCCCTCTCCCCGGCCACTTGGTGCAGCTCTTCCCGGTGGATCTCAAGGCGTTCCCAGGCCAGTTGAGAGATGTACTCTCTCCAACGTGTCCTAGGTTTACCCCGAGGCCTCCTACTGGTCGGATGTGCCCTGAACCGGGAGGCATCCTGACCAGATGCCCGAGCCACCTCATCTGGCTCCTCTCAATGTGGAGGAGCAGCGGTTCTACGCTGAGTTTCTCCCAGATGACAGTGCTTCTCACCTTATCTTTCAGGGAGAGTCCAGCCACCCTACAGAGAAAACTCATTTCGGCCTCTTGTACCCGCCATCTTGTCCTTTCGGTCACTACCCAAAGCTCATGACCATAGGTGAGGTTAGGAACGTAGATCACCGCTAAATTGAGAGCTTCTGATGTTCTTATTCATTTTCTTGTGTTTTTCTTTCTTTTTTTGGGAGAATGAACAGAACAAGAATTTCAATGACCTGGTAAGGTCAACAGACCTTACCAGGAAGACTGAGAAGTGTGATCCCACAATAGTTGGAAGACACAATCCAATCTTATAAAGGGGGACCATCACCCCGGTCTTCCAATCCAGAGGCACCGCCCCCAATGTCCATGCGATGCTGCAGAGTCATGTCAACAACCAAGACATGCCCGTAGCATCCAGGGCCTGAAGGAACTTCAGGCGGCTCTCATCCACCCCCGGGGCCCTGCCACCAAGGAGTTTTTTGACCACCTTGGCAACCTCAGCCCCAGAGATAGGAGAGCCAACCATGGAGTCCCCAGGCACTGCTTCCTCATTGGAAGATGGGTCGGTGAGATTAAGGAAGTCTTCAAAATATTCCTTCCACCGGTCCACAACATATCGAGTCAAGGGCAGCAGAACACCATCCCCACCATACACGGTGGGATTAACTCTACGACAGGACTCGACCACCTTACGGCCACAGCTCCGATCAGCTGCCGCAACAATGGAGGCACAGAACATGGCCCATTCAAACTCAATGTCTCGCGCCTTCCTCGGAACATGGTCGAAGCTCTCCCAGAGGTGCTCTGACAGGAGACTCTGCCAGACTTTTCCCACAGATCCTCACAATGCGTTTGGGCCTGCCAGGTCTGCCAAGTCACCACCAGGTGGAGATCGGTTGACACCTCCACCCCACTCTTCACCCGAGTGTTCAAGACATTTGGCCGCAAGTCCGACGACACGACCACAAAGTCAATAATTGATCTACGCCCCAGGGTGCACATGTGGGCACCCTTATGCTTGAACATGGTGCTTGTTATGGTGACCAGCACAGAGGTCCAATAGCAAAACAGTGGTCAGGTTCAGATCAGGGGGGCTGTTCCTCCCAATCACGCCTTTCCAGGTCTCACTGTCGTTCTAGTCCCCCATCAGAACAAGAGAATCCCGAGAGCGAGCACTCTCCAGTGCTCCCTCCCACCTTTCCCCCCACCAGAAAGCATAGGGAAACTACCCTCTTGTTCACCGGGTTAAACTACAGAGTACAGACCCTGAGCTGGGGGGCAACAAGATTTGCCAGCCCTGCCTGTCACTTCTTACTGCTAGCAACGCCAGAGTGGAATAAAGTCCACCCCCTCTCAAGAGGACTGGTTCCAGAGCCCTTGCTGTGCGTCGAGGTGAGTCCGACTATATCTAGCCGGAACTTCTCCACCTCGTGCACCAGCTCAGGCTCCTTCTCCACCAGAGAGGTGACATTCCATGTGTCAAGCACTAGCTTCTGCCGCCGAGGATCGGACCGCCAAAGTTCCCGCCTTTGCCCGCCACCCAGCTCACTCTGCACTCAACCCCTTTGGCCCGTGTCCGGGCAAGAGAAATCTAGGTCCATAGTTATTTCTAATTGTTAGGGTCTGATGAGCTGATGTTGGTAATTGGTAACTGTGTCTCAGACCAAATGGCTATGACCTGCGGGGTTCCCCAGGAACCAGTCCTGGGCCGCTATTGTTCAATCTGTACTTGCTTCCTTTAGGCCGGATAATATGCAGCTGCAATGTGTCCTATCATAACTATGAAGACCACACGCAGTTCTGCGGTGAACATGGTCCTACAGGTGTACTTTTGTCACTGCATCAAACAGATCAGTGTGTGGATGCAAAACAAGTTTCTCCAGCTAAACTCAGACAAAAGTGAAATCATTGTCTTTGGCCCACAGAAGCAAAGAGAAAGTCTTATTGGCCACCTTGAGATTCTTTCTCTAAAACCTAATCATCAGGTTAGAAATCTAGGGGTAATAATGGACTCAGATATGAACTTTAACAGCCACATTAAATCAATGCCTTCATCAGATTTTTACCATCTAAAAACATTGCCAAGATCACAGGAATAGTGTCTAAGCCACATTTAAAGAGACTAATCCATGCCTTTGTGTCCAGCAGGCTGGACTACTCTAACGCCTTCTCATCGGGCTCTCTAAACCAGCTGGTAAACAGCTGCAGTAGATCCACGATGCTGCTGCTCGAGTCCTGACTAGAACCAGGAAATATGACCATATTAGTCCAGTACTCAGGTCTCTGCACTGGCTTCCTGTCGCTCAGAGAGTAGACTTTAAAAACAGCTGTGCTTGTGTACAAGTCTTTTCATGGTCGTGCTCCAAAGTACATCTCTGACATGTTAGAGCCACATAAACCATCTCCAGCCCTGAGAAGCTCAGGGAGGGGTCTCCTGTGGGTGCCCAGAGTCAGGACTAAACACAGTGAGGCTGCGTTTTGGTTTTATGCTGGAACAATCTTCCAGAAGATGTGCGACAAGCCTTTGGCAATGTTCAAATGCAAGCTGAAAACACTTCTCTTCAACTGTGCATTTGACAACTGAACTGTTTTATCTGCACTCTTCATTTTTATTGATTTATTTTTCAATGGACCCCTCTGTGAATCACCGCCTTACCGTAGTGGAGGGGTTTGTGTGCCCGAGTGATCCTAGGAGCTATTTTGTCTGGGGCTATATGCCCCTGGTAGGGTCTCCCAAGGCAAACAGGTCCTGGGTGACGGGCCAGACCAAGAGTGATTCAGAAGACCCGTATGAACAAACACACAAGGAGAGACCGCACCTCGCCCGGAAGTAGGATACCGGGGCCTCACCCTGGAGCCAGGCCTGGGGGAGGGGCTCGCAGGCGAGCGTCTGGTGGTCGGGCTTTCACCCGTGGGACCCGGCCGGGCTCAGCCCGAAGAAGCCACACGGAATCTCCTCCCCGTAGACCCACCACCTGCAGGGGCAAGCATAAGGGTCTGGTGCATTGCGTTTTGGGTGGCGGTCGAGGGCGGGCACCTAGGCGACCTGGTCTTCGGCGGCCAAATGTGGTTCTTGGGACATGGAACGTCACTTCTCTAGCGGGGAAGGAGCCCGAACTTGTGAGAGAGGTTGAGACATTCCGACTAGATATAGACGGACTCACCTCGACCCACAGTTTGGGTTCTGGATCCAAACTCCTCGAGAGGGGCTGGACCTTGTTCTACTCTGGAGTTGCTGCAGGGGAGAGGCGGCGAGCTGGTGTGGGATTATTAATAGCCCCCCGGCTCGGTGCCTCTGTGTTAGAGTCATCCCCGGTGAACGAGAGGGTCATTTCCCTACGCCTTCGGGTTGGGGAAAGGGTCCTGACTGTCGTTTGTGCGTACGCGCCAAACGGCAGTTCAGAGTACCCAGCCTTCCTGGAGTCCATCAGAGGGGTGCTGGAGAGCACCCCAACTGGTGACTCCATCGTTTTGCTGGGAGACTTCAATGCCCATGTGGGCAATGACAGTGTGACCTGGAGGGGCGTGATTGGGAGGAACGGCCTCCCAATGTGATGTTGTTGGACTTGTGCGAACCACAGTTTCTCCATCACAAACACCATGTTCCAACATAAGGATGTCTATAAGTGCACATGGCACCAGGACACCCTAGGCCGCAGGTCTATGATCGACTTTGTAGTCGTATCATCAGACCTGCGTCCGCATGTTTTGGACACACGGGTAAAGAGAGGGGCTGAGCTGTCAACTGATCACCACCTGGTGATAAACTGGATTAGATGGCGGGGGAGGGTGCCGTACAGACCCGGGAGACCCAAACGTGTAGTGAGAGTGTGCTGGGAACGTTTGGCAGAGTCTCCTGTTCGTCGAGTCTTCAGCTCTCACCTCCGGCAGAGCTTCTCCTGCATCCCGGGGGAGGATGAGGATATCGAGTCCGAATGGGCTCTATTCCGTGCCTCCATTGCTGAGGCAGCCGATTGGAGCTGCGGCCGCAAGGTGGTCGGTGCCAGTCGTGGCGGCAAGCCCCGAACCCGATGGTGGACACCAGAGGTCAGGGCTGCCGTCAAGCTGAAGAAGGAGTCCTATCGAGCATGGATGGCTTGTGGGACTCCTGAAGCAGCTGAGAGGTACCGGCAGGCCAAGCGGCACGCGGCTTCGGCGGTGATCGAGGCAAAAACTCAGGTGTGGGAGGAGTTCGGTGAGGCCATGGAATACGACTTTTGGTCGGCCTCGAAGAGGTTCTGGCAAACCATCCGGCGCCTCGGAAAGGGGAAGCAGTGCTGACGGGGGCCTGCTGACCTCGACTGAGGATATAGTTGGGCGGTGGAAGGAATACTTTGAGGCCCTTCTCAATCCCACTGACATACCTTCCATAGAGGAAGCAGAGACTGAGGACACGAACGCGGACAGTTCCATCACCGTGGCTGAGCTATCTGGGGTAGTCAAAATGCTCCCCAGTGGCAAAGCTCCGGGGGTGGACGAGTTTCGCCCTGAATTCCTCAAGGCTCTGGATGTTGCGGGACTGTCTTAGCTGACACGTCTCTTCAACATTGCGTGGAAGTCGGGAAAAGTACCTCTGGATTGGCAGACTGGGGTGGTGGTCCCCCTTTTCAAGAAGGGTGACCGGAGGGTGTGTTCCAACTATAGGGGGATCACACTCCTCAGCCTCCCTGAGAAAGTCTATTCCAGGGTGCTGGAGAGAAGGCTACGACCGTTAATCGAACCTCGGCTACAGGAGGTGCAATGTGGTTTTCGTCCTGGTTGCGGAACACTGGACCAGCTCTACACCCTTGCAAGGGTACTGGAGGGTACTTGGGAGTTTGCCCAACCGGTCTACATGTGCTTTGTGGACCTGGAAAAGGCATTCAACCGTGTTCCTCGCGGTGTGCTGTGGGGGGTGCTCCGGGAGTATGGGATTGGTGGCGCGCTACTACGTGCCATTCAGTCCTTGTACAACCGGAGCAGGAGCCTGGTTCGCATTGCCAGTAGTAAGTCAAGCCTGTTTCCGGTGAACATTGGCCTCCGCCAAGGCTGCCCTTTGTCACCGATTCTTTTTATAATTTTCATGGACAGAATTTCTAGGCGCAGCCAAGGTGTCGAGGGAGTCCAGTTCGGGGGCACTAGGATCTCATCTCTGCCCCTTGCAGACGATGTGGTTCTGATGGCCTCATCGGGCTGTGACGTGCAGCGTTTACTGGGACGGTTTGCATCTGAGTGTGAAGCTTCTGGGATGAGACTCAGCACCTCCAAATCCGAGGCCATGGTTCTCAGTCGGAAAAGGGTGGATTGCTCCCTCCGGGTTGGGAATGAGGTCCTGCCCCAGGTGGAGGAGTTCAAGTATCTCGGGGTCTTGTTCACAAGTGAGGGAAGGTTGGAGCGTGAGGTCGATAGGCGGATCGGCGCAGCGTCGGCAGTAATGCGGTCGCTGTACCGGACCGTCGTGGTGAAGAGAGAGCTGAGCCGGAAGGCAAAGCTCTCAATTTACCGTTCGATCTATGTTCCCACCCTCACCTATGGTCATGAGCTTTGGGTCATGACCGAAAGAACGAGATCGCGGATACAAGCGTCTGAAATGAGTTTTCTTCGTAGGCTAGCGGGACTCACCCTGAGAGACAGGGTGAGGAGCTCGGTTATCCGGGAGGAGCTCAGAGTAGAGCCGCTGCTCCTTCACATGGAGAGGAGCCAGCTGAGGTGGCTCGGGCATCTAGTCCGGATGCCTCCCGGACGCCTCCCTGGTGAGGTGTTTTGGGCATGCCCAGCCGGGAGAAGGCCCCAGGGAAGACCTAGGACACGCTGGAGGGATTATGTCTCACAGCTGGCCTGGGAACGCCTTGGTGTCCTCCCGGTGGAGCTGGAGGAGGTGGTCAGGGACCGGGAAGTCTGGGATTCCCTACTGAGACTGCTGCCCCCGCGACCCGGACCCGGATAAGCGGAGGAAAATGGAATGGAATGGAATGGAATTTTCAATGGAATGATTTATGGAATTTTATTTAATGATTTTAGGCTGATTTTATGTTTTTATGGAATGATTTTCTGAAGTGATTTTACTCTTTTCCTTTTTGTGTACAAATGCTGCTCTTGAAATAAACTTGCCTTGCTTTACTGGCGGTGTAGTGACATCTTGCCTTGCCTGTTAGTCTAATAATGTTAAAAAGAAAAAAATGTTCAAAAGCGTATTTAGAAGGTGTAAACAAGTTTTCTATGCCTTATAAGTCTTATTTTCTCTTATTATGTCTGCTATATTGGGTAAAGAAAGTGCAAAGGTGACTATAGGGGTGTTATTTGATGTGTAGAGGGCTCTAATCATGTTACAAAGCGTGTTTAGAAGGTGGTAAACAGGTTTTCTGCATACTAGGGAGTACTAGGGATATTTTAGACCAGAGGTGTCAAACTCGTGCCATGGAGGGCCAAGACACTGCAGGTTTTCTTTGCAGCCAGTCACTAAAGCAGGTGATTTTAACGATCAACACCTCCTTCAATTTGAGGTGAGGAGCTCATAAATTAAGTCACCTGCTGGAGAAACTGGTTGGAGAGAAAACCTGCAGTGTCTCAGCCCTGATGGCATGAGTTTGACACCCCTGTTTTAGACATATCTATCTATCTATCTATCTATCTATCTATCTATCTATCTATCTATCTATCTATCTATTGATGTATGTATCTATATAGTCATGGAAAAAAAGATTAGGCCAGCCCTGTTGCGACTGTGAGGAATAACGCAGGACGTGATGGTCCGTGATGGTGGAGCCCATAGCCACAGTGTATATACAGCATTTTTCATTATATTACCGATATCAGCCGATATTACATTTTTATGCCAATATCGGGCCGATATTATTGGACACCCCCACTAAGTACAGTACCAGTATTTATATATTATTATTTATAAATAAGGATGCCGTGGAACCAATGAACCACCATTAATGTGGGATTACTTATTACCATAATATTTGTCACTCTTAAATGCTTGAAGGGTAAAAGATGACGTCTAAGTGCCTGTCAATCCACTTTTAGTCCAACACTGGCTGTCTTCAACTATCCGGTGAAAGCGCTCCTGGCTTTAGTTGCTCAAGACGTCTTCCCCTCCAAAGTGAGATTGGCTTTCCTCGGGGCAAAGCAAGAACCCTAAAAGTTCAGGAGACCAAATGTGGAAGAGCTGTGAGAAGCAGGGGGCGGGGCCTGGTCGCCCGCTTTAAAGTGCGCGCAAATCTTCACTGGACGTCTAGTCTCTCTGTTGGGGGGCACAAGGATTGACCGCTCCTTTGGGCTTTTATTTTCCTGGGGGGGACGCTAATCCAGCATCATGGTAAGACACATCTAAGTATTCTAACACCTGACAAACACTTACAGTACTGCATTAATCTTATATGTTATATATGAGTATTATATATATTATATATATTACTCTTAAGCACTTCTACAAAATATTATTATACTCTTTTGCATGTTGAAGGAAAATAGGCACAAATATTCCAAAGTGTCACCTCAGAAAATGATTTCAGTATATTTACTTGAACCCAAGCAAGTTTTGAAAGTAATAATAAAAATCCTACTTGCATTTGGAAGGTAAAAAGGCAAAGATATTTCAATAAGACTGACACATACTGTATGACTCATGCTACCTGAAGTAAGCCTTAAAACATGTAATGCAATAATCGCTTACTTTTGGTTTGGATGACGTCTGACTTATGAAAAAGGATCTTTTGGCCTACAAAGCACATTTGCAATTGGAAGGTTTGGCAGTGTATTCATGTATTATTACAACTTTGGCTGAATGTATCTCAGCCCCTTGCAGGTTTCATGGAGGTTTTATGGGGGGAAGGGGGTCTTCATGGTGCAGGGTGGGCCGCAGCTGCTCAGGTGCGGATTCCGCTAAAGTGACAGATTCCCAAGGATTGGATGTCTGCAGGCCAAATGCAGCCTGGCCTAACGTGTTGAGCCTGAAATAGCCCAGCTCATTTACACCCGCAGCAGCAACACGACCTTTTTAAGCAACCGACTCATTCCTTCTTCACCCTGTCCCATGCAACATGTGCATGCATACCTGGCATGTTGGAAAGCTTTCTACACTGGCTCAACATGATGGAAACATAAAGTCAAGTGATGAAAATGAAAAATGATTGTTCTTCCAGACCGACGCACAACAAGAGGCCCGCTCCTACCTGAGCGAGGAAATGCTGGCTGGTGAGTCACACAATCATGATGATGATGATATTCTTTGATTTGTGCAAATCAGCACTTGGCCTCTTGTTGCTAGGGAGTTTTCAGGCCCAACTCAAGCCAAACTTCACACAAAGCAAAAATAAACTTTTTTTTTTTTTTAAGACGCCCAGTAAATATTATTTAACAACTGTTGAAATTATGATAATAATACATTTCCTATGTTTTATGAACTTTTATGATACATTTCCTATGTTTTATTAACTTTTATAATACATTTCTTTTATGATACATTTCCTATGTTTTATGAATTTTAAATACATTTCTTATGTCTTCTATTCCTTATGTTTTATGAACTGTTCACCTAACCAGTAAGCTGAACAACGTCTGTTTGTTGTGTAAATATACAGCATGTATTTATCTGTTAGAAAATAGGAACATCATTATTTTTTGGTGGGGTGCTAACACTCCATTTCATTACCACTACTCCGCCCAGGCTTAGTGTAACGAACCAATAGGAGGAGGGTGTTGGCACACCAATTCCGCCCACTCTTACTGTATATTTAAGGCCTAAGCTACCAGCACTTATTAGTTTGCTGACGAAGCTCTTCGGATGAGGAGCGAAACGTCCGACACCTTCTTCACAGAAGTACAGATGACGTCTCAAGAAGCCTTTTCCTCGACTCCATTTCAAAATAAATTGGCTCCCACAATTTGGCTAACAGGAAGTCACTAAGCTGAAGAACATTGTACTTTTTCATTTTGTATTCAAAGTAAAAGCTGGATTTGGGCAGGCTTAGCTTTCTTCTCGTCTTGGTCTAGAGTTCAAAGCCGCCTTCGACATGTTCGACACGGACGGCGGCGGTGACATCAGCACTAAGGAGTTGGGCACCGTGATGAGGATGCTGGGTCAGAACCCGACCAGAGAGGAGCTGGATGAGATCATCGAGGAGGTGGATGAGGACGGTGAGCAATGTCGCACGGCATCTTTGACGGCTTTTCAAAATGAAAAATCTGCACGTGTGACGCTTTCATTGACATCAAGATGTCAAATAGGAAGTCTGACAGCAATGGGATGTGGATTTTCAAAATGAAAGCCGTCCCTGACTTCTGTTAGACCCCATCAAGAAGTCACATAAGAAGTGTGATTTTCAGAATGAAAGCCCTGCAAAGAGTGATTGTGTTGTGGGCGGATGTGAAGGTGCAGCTGAGGTCCTCAGGCAGCATCTCCTTCCTCACAGGCAGCGGTACCATCGACTTTGAGGAGTTCTTGGTGATGATGGTGAGGCTGCTCAAGGAGGACCAGGCCGGCAAGAGCGAGGAAGAGTTGGCCGAGTGCTTCCGCGTCTTTGACAAGTACGTTGAAATTCCACATTTCATGTGTGAGCACGTGTTTATGAACATGTGCCGCGCAGGAACGGCGACGGCTACATCGACAGAGAAGAGTTTGCTCTGATCATCCGCAGCACCGGCGAGCCGATCACCGAGGATGAGATCGATGAGCTGATGAAGGATGGAGACAAGAACGCCGACGGCATGCTGGACTTTGACGGTAAGAAACTCCACACTTTCCTGTTTTTCTTGTTGCAACTTCCTGTCAAATGAACAGATTCTTATCCTACACAGCAGCTTTCAAAATAAAACCCACCAAACACACACTTCTTCCTTTGGAGGTTCCACTCTACCGCCAATAAAAACCTTGTACTCTCTGTAGTTGAGTAAAAATAACAAATCCTTTGGCTGCTTTTGAGGAAAGACTCCACCCATTATTTCCAAGCATGCTACAGCACTTTCGTCATATAGAGGATCTTTGACTAGTGTATTTGCAGGAGGTCCTTTAAAACAACTGAGCGCTCTCGTTGTATAGAGGATCTTTGACTAGTGTGTTCGCAGGAGGTCCTTTAAAACAGCTGAGCGCTCTCGTTGTATAGAGGATCTTTGACTAGTGTATTTGCAGGCCTTTAAAAGAGCAGTGGTGCATCCTAATGAATTCTTCCATGTTGTATCACCAGAATTCCTGAAGATGATGGAGAATGTGCAGTAATGAGGCAGACTAACTCATGGACATTCCTCTCACCCCAGTGAAGAAAACCTCCATGGAATTGATCTGAGCACCAAGACTAGCATCTTCCACTGCTCATGTGCTCCATCCATCCTCCTTCCTCGACAGAAAGCTAGGAGTGGAGGTCACCTCCCTATTGGTCAGCTGTAATCTAGATGTAGTCTAGATGGAACCTGCTGCTGCTGCTAGACCAGTCCATCACTTTCCTCTGTACAAAGAAGCTAACCTGTTTGTGACTAAATAAATCAACTCACAACACGCTCACTCGTACAGTCTGTCACGTGACAAAACCTTTCTTCCTTTTGGCCACCTTCTTTCAATGTCCATCCATCATCCATCCAGAAGTGTCATGAGAGTAGTAGCTGTGCTGTGCACGCGTATACGACATGTCATGAAAAGTACAAAGCGTTTGCACAGTAATGGAGCAGATACACAAAAATATATTTGTAGTCTTTTAAATCATTTACTATGCCGCTTATCCTAATTAAGGTCTCGGGGGTATGCTTGAGCTTATCCCAGCTGACTGGTCGCCAGCCAATCACAGAGCACAAACACATTTGCCATGTGAATAAATGATTTCTTACGGATTTAACATTCAGTAAGCTTTGTTTCAGTGCTGTAAGCATTACCGTATCAGCACATTGTTTTCATTTTCACGTGATAATTGACTTATGACTGTATAGGGAGTATGATACGAGCTTTGCATTGACAGTATTCATCTTCTACAGTATATTCTATTACATCCTTATCCCCACTAGGGTCGCTCGCGGGGATGCTGGAGCCTATCCCAGCTGTCTTCAGGTGAGAAGCGGGGTATGCATTGACGACATAATTAAACGACAATTAAACAAGTTTATTTCACGTATGGAGGACACACATCACTAAATAATGAGTGTAAAAGATAAACGTATGCAGCTGATTATGAGCCATAATTTGCTTCGTCGAAAGCCTTGCGGGCCCTCTTGAGCTCCTCGTTCATGGTGAGCAGGTCTTTGACTCTGGCGAACTTCCTGGGGTCCTTCCGTATGAGGAAGACAATGTCCTCCACCTGGACGCGGCCCTGGCGCCCGATGGACATGGCTTTGTGGGTCATCTCCGTGATGAACTCGATGACGAGGTCTTCTAGGATGTCCACTGACTCGGTGTACGGGTTCTGGTCGTCCCCGAAGCCGTACATCATGCAGCGGAGCTCCTTGGAGAAGAGCCTCTTCCTGCGGCCGTGGCACACGTCCACCCCGCCGCAGCCTTCGTCCAGCTCCTCGTCGAAGGCGGTCTCGTCCTCCTCGTCCGCCATCCTGCCAGGGAAATATATCGGATGAATTACATTTCATCTAAAACTACGCAAATAAGTACATACCTGAAATTCAGCCAACAGCCGGCGCAAGCTGTTGTTTACAAGACAACTTCCGCTTTTGAGTCGTCGACCCGGAAGTGATTCCTGTAGGAGCTGGCGAGCCTTTTAGGAAACATTGCCCCCCGTGGCGCACTTTTTCCACTGCGTTCACTTCCAGCGGGTAACTGACGTGTACTTTAGTTATCGCTTTTCTTGAATAACCCAAATAAGTCTGCGAATTCTTTGACTGTTATTTCCGCTGCGCGTGCTGCTACCACGCATGCGGACTGCCAACACACTTCCAAGGTTAGCGTCATATCGCGGATGATGCTAATAATGCTGATATTTGTCAGTGGAGACGCGATTGACTCAAGAAGCACAATGGATTTTGAATGTACTTATTTGTTTTTTTTGTACTTTTCTACACTAAGAGGTCACCATTGTGCAGCAGTTGAAGCTAAGTGTTTTTTAAACTGGTAATGCGTGCTATTTGCCAAATTAAGTGTGCCAAATAAATGCTAAAAGATGTATAGTGTAGTGTAACGGTGAGTGCTACAGTAAAGTTGTATTTAAGAATAAATAAGTCAGTAAGTAACTAAATAAGTCAATAGTAGTAGCATTTAGCACCTGAAACATATGGCGACCTGCTAGCAAACACTGTTAGCAACTAGTGTGTTTATTTTACGTCTCGTCTTAAAATGCAGTGCAGTACAAGTGTTTCCAAAAAGGAGAATTGCTTCACTGTGCAGATAGCATTTCTTCTACACCAGCAGCCTGTTTTATGGCGTGCCCGGTCCAGTTCCTGTGCAGGACCCTCCGGACTTTGGGACTGGTTCTCTTCTACTACGTCTTCTCCATAGGCATCACATTCTATAACAAATGGCTCATGAAGGTATGTGCATTTGATTTGACATAAAGATGCATGCATGCAGCAGATGGTGCTGTCTAGCCGATAGAAAGATATTTACAATGAATACAGAGCAGTATTCATTCACTTGATCAATGTATGAATGGGAAGTATCTGTCTGTGACTTCTGCCTAGCAACAAGATGCTGCACCAATGTGACAAGTAATGTTTTTACTTTTTAGAATCAATAGTTTTTCATGTATGACCTTGCCATTGGAAGTGAAACTTTAAAAATATGTATCAGACATCTCAATATGCCGCTATCAAATGTGAACATGTACAGTATTTGATATTACATACAGAGCTGGGATTGAGTTGTGTCCTACAGCACCTAGGCCTGGCACCAGAACAAATTCTGACAATAAACGATATTATTGGCAACATTATTTTGAGAGCATTTTTTCATGAATGTAATGATAATATTTGGCATGATAGAAAGATAGATAGATAGGTACTTTATCTCCAAGAGAAATTCATAATTATAATTCATATTCATAAAATAATAATGCAAGTACACCGTATCAAAAGCAATAAACATTCATTTCTCAAGAGTATTTTACATTGCAATTGGAATGTCAAGATAAAATAAATTCAACAAACAACATAATACATTAAAAAAACAAAAAAACACCAAAAACTATCAAAAATAGACCCTGTCGTAAAGAAAATTGCACTTGAATAACTACAAATAATAAACATTGGCTATTATTCCTTAACAGGATGATTTAACATCTAGCCAACGACTTTTGTGCTGTTTTGTTTCTATTTCCTTTGCCCCGCAAACGCCTCAGTAAGCGTTGACTGTCGGGATGAAGGCCCCCCCCCAGAACCTACTTTAATCATCACCGTATCTGACTGGGTGAACGTCTCAGCTTCCCAGTTGACGCCTCCTTCCTGTCAGAGCTCACGCGTTTTGATTGCTGTGATGTGCCACACCATTTTTTGGTGCCAGTCCAATTCAACTTGTCCACACGTGTCAGCAAAGGATTTAGGTCAGAGGTCATGAGGGGCAAGTGGTGCAGTGCCCCACCAGACACCAGACCCATAAGCTAGCACCATAGTAGCGATTCTTCCTGTGCTTTCTACAGTATGCTGAGTCTACCCCGGTTGCCAAGGAAACAACATCGTCATTGGCAATTTGGTATTTGACTTCATGATTGGTTGATTTGTTGGGGAAATGGAGGATAGTTATACAGTCTTGGAAAAACTGATTGGACCACCTTTGTTTCTTCAGTTTCTTGTTCACGTGAATTCCTGATACAACTAAAGGTACTTTTGTTTGGACAAATGGACACCACTGGATGGAATAGACCACATTGCTCTGTTTTTGGTTTGGAGCCTTGTCTTTGGGATGCACTAGTTTTTGTCTCAGGGTATTTACTGGTTTAAAATAGGTTGGAATTTTGTGTTGCCATAAGATCCTCTGGAGTTTTTCGGAGACCCCAGCTACATAAGGGACTATCACTCCTCTCCTTTTTGCTTCTGTGGGTTTTTGGTTTTCTTTCCCTACTCTCTTCTTTTGACATTTGTTAAAAGCCCACCGTGGGTACCCACAGGTAGAGACCGCTCTCTGGACATGTGTCTCCTTTTTCCTTCCCTCAGCACTAGTTGGTATTTGTTCCGCTCTATGTTGGAGGGTCCTAATAACCCCTAGTTTATGTTGTAGTGGATGGTTTGATTCAAAAAGCAGGTATTGGTCAGTGTGTGTGGCCTTTCTAAAGACCTCTGTAAGTAGCTGTCTGTCCTCTCCTATAATTACCTTGCAGTCTAAGAAGGCTAGTTGGTTCTCATTCCATCGACTGTAAAGATGAGGAATGCAAAGAGCACTACATTGGGGAAACTAAGCAAATGCTCCAAAAAAGGCTTTATCAACATCGCAGGGACAATTCTAGTGGGCCTCAATCAGCAGTACATCTACACCTTAAATCAACCAATCACTCTTTTGAAGACAGCGAGGTAAAGATTTTAGCCAAAGAAAACAGATGCTTTGAAAGAGGAGTAAAGGAAGCTATTTTTGTCAAACAACAGAACCCATCATTGAATCGGAATGGTGGTTTGAGGTTTAATTTGGACCCTGTGTTCAGCAGGTTACTGAGACCAAAACCCACAGCTCTTAGTCTTGCAAATGAGGTGGAGCCAGGGCCGAGCCAGAACAATAGATGCTAACTAGCCAGTATCAGAGTCGTTCAGACCCAACTACAGGGAGCTACACTTCCCTTTGTTCGGAGGTGCTAATGGCAGGATTACTCCGCCCAGTCTTAGTGTAAGGAACCATAGGAGGAGGGGGTTGGCACACCAATTCCGCCCACTCTTACTGTATTTAAGGCCTAGGCTACCAGCACTTGTTAGTTCGCTGACGAAGCTCTTCAGATGAGGAGCAAAACGTTCGACACTTTCTTCACAGAAGTACAGATGACGTCTCAAGAAGCCTTTCCCTCCATGTAAGAACCTATTATGAAGAAAAGCATGGAAGTTGCTATATATCAGCTCTTATGATGAGCTACGTTTGTTCTCATCGTTATATTTGTCCAAACAAATGTACCTTTAGTTGTAGCAGGCATTCCAATGGATCAGGAAACTGTCATCATTATATTCTCATCTTTGGGCTTTTTGACGTCCTTTAGCTGATGTTAGCATTAGCACTCATGACCACAAGAACAAAATCAATGCTGCACAAATGAAATATCTTCTCATGATTATTGATCTCACTGCAATTACGGTGTTTGTATTGAATGTTGTATCTCTTGTGCTCTTGCGTTCTGCATCAGTCAGTGTTAGGGATGCAAACGGAAGAATGGATTGATGGATTGATTGATTAGATGGCTATGATACACTGTAGATATGAAATATGTTTTGGTGGAATAGTGCTGTTGTGTATTTGACTGGGGTGGTGTGTGTGTTTCTCTAGGCCTTCCACTATCCTCTCTTCATGACGCTGGTCCACCTGGCCATCAACTTCTGCCTGTCGGCGCTAACCCGACGGGCCGTGCAGTGCTGGACGGGGAAGACTGGCGTGCTGCTCAGCTGGACGGATTACCTGCACAAAGTAGCTCCCACAGGTGAGTGTTGTATCAACCCAAAGTCATCTTAGTGTCTGTAGCATAAATATCTGTGTGATGAACCACCCCCCTCCCAGCCTTGGCCACGGCACTGGACATTGGACTCTCCAACTGGAGCTTCCTATTCATCACCATTAGCTTGTAAGTTATTGATCCTTTTCATGTATTCATTCATGCACAGTCCCATACAGTGATTCAAGGCACGTAAAGGAAAAGAAGCCTCATGACAGCCGTGTCTTTGCAGGTACACCATGACCAAGTCCTCAGCAGTGCTCTTTATTCTCTTGTTCTCTCTGCTCTTCAAAATAGAAGAGCCGGTGAGTATCCATGCGCAGTCGTCCCTCGCCACTTGGCGCTTCGAATCGTGCGGCTTCAACCTATCAGTTTTTCCAAAAGACATGAATGAATACATCATTGCTGTTTCACGCTGACTACGGCCCATTAATTGTAAAAAATATATGTTGTTTTCTATATCTTATGTCTTATTTTCTTTTATTATGTCTACTATGTTGGGTAATAGGCGTGTAAAGGCGACTATAGTGGTTTTATTTCATGTCTAGAGGGCTCTCATCATGTTAAAAAGCGTATTTAGAAGGTGGTAAACAGGCTTTCTATGCTCCAACTACCAAATTATTGCATTTATAAATAAGGAATCCTACCTGGTGGAATTTCACTTATCACGGTCGGGTCTGGAAGCAATTAACTGTCATAAAGGAGGGATTACTGTATTCAATACACAGATTATTCATGTGAAATACATAGACCATGTATTACAGGACCCCCCCATGACGGTATTGTGACGACAATAGCAAGTGAATTGATAATAATGGAGATGATTTTCTTGTTGAAGTCCTTTTTAGTAACAGAAGTAGAAGATCGTTTTATTCATTGAAATTGGAATTCACCCCCAGGGTTGCCCGCCCCACTATCTGAGAGGCAGTGGTTTCATTACATTTGATCTTCATATGAGCCTTCACTGTGAAAAGAATGGTATAAACGGACCTGACTGGATTTTCATTGAAGAGCCCTGACATGCTGTACAGCATCCAGTCATGGCCACAGTATTGCAATACTACGTTTCACAACAGTGCGGTTGGTTGGTCCATGGACTAACTGAATTTAGTTTAGTCATGATTATATTCAATCTTCAGTGGTGTAGATCCAGAAGAATTCTGATAGATGGCGTATTAGTAGAGAATGCTTGTGGGAACAATGCATGATGATAGCCAACAGTAATAAGACAACTATTCAGTCCTCCACTGTGTGCTGGCTTCCATTCTAGTCTTTCTCTTTCCACCAGAACCCATTCCTGGTCCTGGTGGTCGTGCTGATCGCCAGTGGCCTGTTCATGTTCACCTTCCAGTCCACCCAGTTCAACCTGGAGGGCTTCGTCATGGTGCTGCTGGCGTCCTTCATCGGGGGGATCCGATGGACCCTCACTCAGGTGCTCATGCAGAAAGCCGAGTTGGGTCAGTGCTCAGTCCTTGTCCCTCTTATCAGAACGTGTGTTGGTGGCCTTAAGACCATCCGCCTGCTTGCACTCCTTCTTTAAGTTACTTAACTGTCATACAAGCGTAAAAAGACGTTAACCAATGAGAAAGATGTGCAGCCATCCCTTGTTTCTGGTGGTTAGTTGATCCCAGACCCAACCCTGATGGATGAATTTGTGCCAAACAGGATTCCTTATTTATAAATGGATTATTTTGGTAGTTGGAGCATAGAAAACATGTTTACCACCTTCTAAATACACTTTTTGACATGATTAGGGCCCTCTAGACGTGAAATAACACCCCTATAGTCACCTTTACACTTCTATTAGCCTATATAGTAGACATAATAGGAGAAAATAAGACACAATATAGATTCACACATGAGCAGTGGATGAGTACCTGATTGTTCCTTTTTTAAACTTCCAGTACTTCCTGCGGTGACACCTAGCGACCAGTGTGTGTAGAATAATACATCTGTTCAGTGCCTCTTCTGAGTGCCTGATATGAGAAAGTAAGACAGAAATAAAACTTGTGCTCGTGTTTGCTGTAAATGTGTTTCCTTGGTGAGCAGAGAGACAGACAGGAAGTGATGTCGGGGGTTCAGAGTTGAGTTTCACCTTTGCATGGGTTTTATTAGGGATTATCATTAGGGGTTATTGTTATTGTTATTATTAGGGATTACTATTATTAGGGATAATTATTATTAGGAATTATTGTAATATTATTAGGGATTATCATTAGGGGTTATTATTATCATTATTATCAGGGATTACTATTATTAGGGATAATTATTATTAGGGATTATCATTAGGGGTTATTATTATTGTTATTATCAGGGATTACTATTATTAGGGATAATTATTATTAGGAATTATTGTAATTATTATTATTAGGGATTATCATTAGGGGTTATTATTATTGTTATTATCAGGGATTACTATTATTAGGGATAATTATTATTAGGGATTATTGTAATTATTATTAGGGATTATCATTAGGGGTTATTATTATTGTTATTATCAGGGATTACTATTATTAGGGATTATTATAATTATTATTAGGGATTATCATTAGGATTTATTATTATTATTATTATTGTTATTATTATTAGGGATTATTATTATTAAGGACTATTATTATTAGGTATTATCATTAGGGATTATTATTATTCAAGATTCAAGAGTTTTATTGTCATATGCATAGTAAAACAGGCAGTTATACTATGCAATGAAATTCTTATTCTGTTCATTCTCCCAAGAAAAGAAAGAAAACACAAGAAAAAGAATAAGAACATAAGAAACATAAATACCATCATAAGAAACATAAATACCAATAAATTAAGCAACAACAACAGAAGAGACATTAATACAGATAAATAATACAAATGAATGAATTAATAAATAAATAAATAAAGTGCTATGAGTGTGTGAGTGCTTTGTTGAGAAGCCTGATGGCCTGTGGGTAGAAGCTGTTTGCCAGCCTTGTGGTCCTGGACTTCAAACTCCTGTAGCGTCTGCCTGACGGTAGGAGTGTGAATAATGAGTGTTGTGGATGTGTGCTGTCCTTGATGAGGTTGTGTGTTTGCGTAGGACTCTAGATTTATAAATGTCTTGCAGTGAGGGGAGGGCTGCCCCAACAATGTTCTGTGAGGTCTTGATCACCCGCTGGAGTGCCTTCCTATCACGTGTTGTACAGTTACTGTACCAAACAGTGATGGAGGCGGTAAGGACACTTTCCATAGTGCATCTGTAGAAGCAACTCAGGATTGTGGTGGACATGCAAAATTTCCTCAGTCTTCTCAGGAAGTACAGTCTCCTTTGGGACTTCTTCATAATTTGTTGGGTGTTGTGAGACCAGGTGAGGTCCTCGCTGATGTGTGTGCCAAGGAACTTGAAGATTTTCACCCTCTCCACCTCAGTCTCATCAGTAAACAGGGGTTTATGTGGCTCCTTTTCCCTTGTTCTTGGGTCGATGATCATCTCTTATTATTAGGGATTATTGTAATTATTATTATTCAGGATTATCATTACGTATTACTATAATTATTAGGAATTATTATTATTAGGGATTATCATTATTAGTAGTATTATTAGGGATTATTGTTATAAGGGATTGTTATTATTGTTATTAGGGATTATGATTATTATTGGTGATTATTGTCATCATTATTGTTAGAGATGATTATTATTATTATTAGGAATTATTACTAGGGATTATCATTAGGGATTATTATTATCATTAGGGATTATTATTATTATTATTAGGGATTATTGTGGCTGTTGTGAGATGATTCAAAGCTGCAATGAAGGCCATCAGGTCTGGTGCTTGTGTGTCTCAGCCAACATTACAGTAACATTACTGACACCTGGTGGCCAGTGTACAATACAGTGTCATCAACATTGTTTGAATGTATTTGTGTTTTATGTCATTCAACCATTTGTATGCTATAAAATGCTTCACTTAGGCAGGAACTACTTAACATCTGTATAATGTGTTTCCTAATAGGCCATCTTCAAGCATGAAACACAGTGAGAGAGTGAATCTGTGAAATTGTAAGCGTGAAGTGGCGAGCGACGGCTGTAGAAAGAGCATTGAAAATGATATAAACAAATGTGTGATTTCCCAAATGATATTTGTGCCGTCATCTTTCCATGCAGGCCTCCAGAATCCAGTGGACGCCATGTACCACCTCCAGCCTCTCATGTTCCTTGGCCTCTTTCCTCTCTTCCTGTACAATGAAGGTGACATGAACACATCTATCCAATAAGCCAAACAGTCTCCTGGAGTCACTTGAAGATGGTGTACATGTTGTACTGTTGTTTAGTAGGGCACCTCACTATACCATACCATTCTCGATGCATGGCTCACAATAACGATATCTCAAAAGAAATCATTTCATAGTTTAGAATTTGCAGCCTTCAGCTGGGATAGGCTCCAGTTTACGTGTGACCCTGATGAGGGCAGGCAGTATGGATGGATGGATGGATGGATATTTTGCAGCATATTTGAACCAGAATACAAGCAGCCTTTAACAGGACTTCAGTTTAGGTTTCTGACCAACATCTCATGTCTCAAGTAGATCAGGCTGAAGAAAAAGAAATATTTAGTAGTAATGATGTCATCAGCCGAACGGACAGAATTCTTCTTCTGTGTGTGTGCAGGATTGATCCTGAGCACCTCAGACAAGTTATTCCGCGTGACGGAGTTGTCGCCTGTCTTGTATTCTGTGCTCTTGTTGAGCATGGGAGGAGTCCTGGCTTTTGGTTTGGGCTTTTCAGAGTTTCTGCTGGTGTCAAGAACCTCCAGCCTCACTTTGTCCATATCAGGCATCTTTAAGGTACTCCTCTGTCTTTATCGGGCCTGCATGTACTGGAGCCTCCCCCGCATACCGATGCTTTCCCTGCAGGAGGTCTGCACGCTGCTGCTGGCAGCATGGCTGATGGGAGACAAGATGAGCGCCCTCAACTGGCTGGGGTTTGCAGTGTGTGTGTGTGGTATTGCACTGCACGTGGCTCTCAAGACCTGTTATTCCAAAAGTAAGTACACTTCAGCATTTCCATGGAAACGGAGGATCATTGGCTACTTTCTTCTTCCACGTGATATGTATGTCAGGGGGTTGTATGGATAAAGGGAACAAGTACATGTTTATAAATCATGTCAATATTATCCAAATACAGCAAAGTCATTGACGTGCTAACCTCTCCATCCTCACTCTAGTCATGTGACATCAGTCTGTTGTATTGGTAGAAGATATCACAATACAGTCATCACTCACCACTTCACTTCATAGTTCACAGCTTCACTTTTTCAAAAATATATTCAGGAATAAATCATGCTGTTTCTATGTCTTATTTTCTCTTATTATGTCTACTGTATTGGGTAATGGGAGTCTCTGTTACATCCGAATCACTGTCCATTGTGCGTGTGCTAACACAGATAGACTACTACTGTATTTGTACCGTTTTTCTTTCACGTCATATTTGGTGTCAAATGCTGATACTATGTGGGAATGCATAAAGGTAAGTTTGATGACTTATCGAGTGCTAATGTGCACATTGGTCTCAAGTTAATTCATGCTAGCACTGCCTTTTACCACACACGTCAAACAGCCATGTAATCATCTCTCTGGAAAAAGTTGGCTGGAACTTGAACTGGTGGATGGTGGGTCACCATTCATTTTGTGCTTTTAATTTGATGTTATTCATGTCTTAGTTTTACACAATACATCATAAATAAGATGCATTAGATCGCTATAATGTATGAACCCGCCCGGTCCGCGGGAGATTTGTGGGAACACAAGCCGGTCCGTGAGTCAAAAAAGGTTGGGGACCACTGAACTAGATGACGTGCGCCCTCTGCTGGTTGCTCTGTGACGTTGCCGTTTGTTTCAGATAAACTCCCGTCCTTACGGCAGCTGAACAGTAGGAGCTCGGAGCTCCAGCTGCCCTTGCTCAGACATGAAGACCTTTCTGCTGCTGATGAGGATGAGGATGGAGAAGAGGAAGAGGAAATGACTCTGCACTAGCACAATACATCATCATCATCATCCTGGAGGTCCATTGTGGTGTGTTTGAGCATCATCTGCTGCCTCAGGGACTTACTGAAATATGATTGCTGTTGCCAGGTAGAATTGAATGCGATAGAATGTTCTACGTGACAACATGCTAATATTTCCTTCAACTTGACTTATCACATGTTTCCACGTGCGACAAGAAGCCCGCCTCCATCACAAGCACCTGATTGTGTTACTGGCACTCAAGCAGCCTCCTTCCTGTGGAATGTTTGGGTCCACGTGGTAGTCATACTTAAGTATACTGGAGTGTGTTTGCTCGTGAAATATGACTGAATACGCCATAAAAGCCTTTACCCAACCCCCCCGGGCTTGAATTCAATCACGTGACCTCAGGAGTGTTTCTTGTACTTCAGTACTTGACTTGCAACGTGCCTTGACTTTGTCCTGCTGTCATTCAACCATGCAAAGACACGTGGCCTGCTCTTTTATTTGGAGCATCCTCATCACTGCAAACGCTTCTATCACCTGGGGGCGTGCCTGTCAGGTGGTGGGGTGCGATACCACCGATGCGATACTGAGTAAAATTCAGGCCGACATATCGGCGATACCGATATTTCGTGCTGATTACAGTAAGGTGTGTGGTATCTCATAGCACAGTATAAAGTATACAAGACATTCAGCACATTGATTAACTTAGTGGATGCTGGAGCCTACCCCGGCTGGCTTTGGGAGAGGCAGTTTTGCCATTTGGGGGTATTTAAATCATTTCATAATAAAAGTTTTTTTTATTTTAATGGTATCGTTTACAACACAGCCAAGCTAATTTACAACAGGAGGAAATCCTAAAATAGGTGGAAATGGTATTTAAACAACAAAAGACAACTTCCAGCCATCCTTTTTCTATGCCACTTATTCTCACGAGGGTAGCGGGTATGCTGGGGCCTATCCCAGCTGACCTTGGGCGAGTGGCGGGGTACCCTGGGCTGGTGGCCAGCCAATCACAAGGCACATATTGACACTCACAGTCAAGCTAACATGCTTGTTTGTGGGATGTGGGAGGACGCACGCACGGGGAGGACATGCAAACCCCACACAGAGATGCTAAGGAGATTCCAACCAGGATCTTCCTCATCTCCTGACCGTGTGGCCATAAAAGAAAAGTTAAATAATAAAAGAATGAAAATAAATTATTCATTATTAAGAAGTACTTTAAGATTGAAAACTTTATTCACACATGATCTGATCAGCAGGACCTCAATGACTCAAGTATCGATGTTTTCAGTTGGGAATCGATTTTAGAGCTAGTATTGGAAGTATCGATATTCCAGTATCGGTCCGCACATCACTCCTAGACTCAAGTTTCACACGCATGGCGCACACGCACACGCACCCAATGCAGCGTAGTGTTAAGAAAGAGCGAGCCAGTAGGCTGCCGTTCATTGCGTGCTTGGAGGAATTTGTTGTCAAGTGTGGAGGACTAGCTTGGACATGACGCAGCACCGCCGGCACACAGGTAACACCCAGCTCACCTTGCTTTGCCCAAACCTTCATTCTCTCTTCTATCTGATTGTGGAACATTACTGTCTCTTTGCCATGTACGAACTTTGGAGACTTGTGTGCTTTGTCCGTGACAATCTCGCCAGCTAGCTAAACTTTAACAAAGTAAGATGGAGTTTGTGTCTTTGAACGGAAGTCGAAACACCAAAATATCACAAGAAAGGCTCACTAACGACGCTAAAATCATTATTGTTACACAAGGTTACTAAACAACTTTGTTATATGACTGTGTGTGTTTTCTCCACCAAGCTTATTACCTTGGTTAACGTCATGGATCCCTTCTCTGAAGGACTCAAACCAAAGCCAATGTTCTCATAGAAAATCATGTAAACCAATTCGTCCTTTCCAGACGCCCCAAAACACATTTTATTTACAATAATTATTACAGATTGGTATGCTCCCATACGGATCATCCAGAGTGAAATCGGCCGAACGGATACCGATCACATTGATTAAGTGTTATTTGGTTTAGTTTATTTGAACATGAAGGTTCCAATGGAATACATCTCATGAATCATTTCACAGTTCCACATGTCCTAAAGGAGTAGGAAGAAGCAAAGCTTATTTAATCCTACCCCCCATCTATTCCACATCTAGTACAGTACATATTATTCACTTCCTGCTTTCCAAGGAATATTAAAACATATAATAATCAGTGTAATAATAAATAATAACAAAAAACAATCATGACAGAACAATCATAGTGATGATCAAGACTCTTCTTCCTTGTATTTAGTAAACATCAACTGCTTGTATTGTTTGTGAATGTGCTCATCTCTGTACTTTGAGTTCCTTACTTGATCTGTTCCATCATTTAATTCCACATACAGAAATGCTGTGGCTTTTCAGCCTTGTTCTGGCATAGAAATGTTTTAAGTTTCATTTCCTCTAAGATCATATTTCTCCTCACTGATAGACAAATACTGTATGAGGTTTTTGGCTAACAAGTTATTATTAACTTTATGCATTATTCTAGCAGTTTGAAAGAATGCTAAATCTGCTCATTTTAAAATGTGTGATATTGAAAATAAAGGTTTGTATGTTGTCTATACTTGGTATTATGAATGATCCTCACTAATATATGATATTAAAAATAAAGGTTTGTATGTTGTCTATACTTGGTATTATGAATGATCCTCACTAATATGTGTGATATTAAAAATAAAGGTTTGTATGTTGCCTATAGGGCCGCACAGTGGTCTAGTGGTTAGCATGTTGGCCAACACAGTAACAGCCTGGAGATCGGGAAGACCTGGGTTCGGTTCTCCCTTCGGCATTTCTGTGTGGAGTTTGCATGTTCTCCCCGTGTGTGCGTGGGTTTTCTCCGGGTACTCTGGCTTCCTCCCACATTCCAAAAACATGCATGTTAGGTTAATTGGTGACTCTAAATTGTCCATAGGTATGAATGGTTGTTTGTCTATATGTGCCCTGCGATTGGCTGGCGATCAGTCCAGGGTGTACCCCCGCCTGTCGCCCAAGTGGGATAGGCTCCAGCATGCCCCCGCGACCCTAATGAGGAGAAGCGGTATAGAAAATGTATGTTGTATATACTTGATCCTCACCATCTTTTTTGCAGTACAGTGAGTGAAGATTGCTTTTGTAATTATTTCCCCTTTTGTAATTATTTCTACACAATACATTAAATATGCTAATACTAAGGAACAGAGTGTGGAGTGATTTATGATCAACAACATATTTTGCTTTATTCAATATAGAGATCTTTCTCACCACCTTTTGTTGTACATTTTTAATATGAGAGTTCCAACTCATTTTTTCGTCTATTATGACCCCCAGGAATTTATATTCTTTCACTCTTTCAATGTCCACTCCGTTTATTTGTATTTGATCGTACGTAAATAGCATTATTTTAGTTTTACTTAATTTCAGGGATAATCTGTTCCTGTCAAACCATGACTTTAATATGACCTTTTCATCCTTGACCTTTTTAATGATTTCTTGTGTGCTTTCCCCACAACAAAAGGCACTGGTATCATCCGCAAATAATACCAACTTTAAGTCCTTTGTTACTTTACAAATGTCGTTGATGTAGAAATTGAACAGTTTTGGTCCCAATATGGACCCCTGGGGTACTCCACACGTGGTGTATAAACTCCCAGATGTGTATTCTCCTAGCTTTACAAATTGCTTCCTGTTTGCTAGGTAGCTTTTAACCCAATTCAAAACTAATTCTCTAATTCCGTACCTTTCTAATTTTGATATTAAAATATTGTGATGAATTGTATGGAAGGCTTTTGTCAGATCCATGAATACAGCATCTTCACATCTTCTGTTGTCTATAGCAGTAGTGATTTCGTCCGTGATTTCCATCAGTGCCATAGAAGTTGGCATGTTGGCTCTGTAACCATATTGACTGCCTGCTGGTAATTCATTCTTAT
Organism: Dunckerocampus dactyliophorus; assembly: GCF_027744805.1. Taxonomy (NCBI): domain Eukaryota; kingdom Metazoa; phylum Chordata; class Actinopteri; order Syngnathiformes; family Syngnathidae; genus Dunckerocampus; species Dunckerocampus dactyliophorus. The sequence continues at coordinate 51,725,679 of NC_072819.1, read as the reverse complement.
TAATAAATTTGTCCAACCTGTTACTAAATAGCTTCTCCATCATTTTAGAAAATTGAGGTAACAAGGAAACTGGTCGATAATTTGTAAATTGGTGTTTGTCTCCTTTTTTAAAGATTGGAACCACTTTGGCTGTTTTCATTTTGCTTGGAAATATTCCTGTCTGAAATGATAAGTTACTAATCTATGTTAACGAGTATAAAATCTCATTGATGACCCTTTTCATTGTTTCCATTTCCATTCCATGACAATCAGTTGATGTTTTTGCCTTAAAATGTTTGACAATGTCAGTGATCTCCTTTTTAGTTCCAACAGTGAGAAACATAGAATTCAGATTCCTATCAATAGTATCATTCCCTTCATCAATTGTGTCTTGTTTTGGAATTTCTTCTTCTAGTTTTGGTCCAATATTTCCAAAGTAATGGTTGAACATGTCAAGTATCTCCTTCATGTCATTCCTGTTAGTGTTTCCAACCATGAAATAGTGGGGGTAGTCTGCTTTCTTAAAGTTGTTCTTTATAATACTATTTAAGTTGCTCTCATCTTATTGTGTTCTTATCAAGTACATGACTATAATATTCCCTCTTACACACTCTCAAGATAGTTGTCAGCTTATTTTTATACTTTTGTTTTGCTTCTTTAGTTTGTTGAATGATGAATGTCCTGTATGATGTCTTCTTCTTCTTACAGGCGTTTTTTAGTCCTTTTGTCATCCATGGCTGCTTGTTTTTCTTTTGCTTCTTGGACTTTTCTTGCCAGGGACAGTTCTTGTAGTAGAGCTCCATATAAGTACCTAGAAAGTTGTCATATGGTTCATCCACATCTTTTGCACTGTAGACCCTCTCCCAACTTTGTTCTTCTAAATCTTTCCCGATGGCACAGATGCTGTCCTCTGTACGCAGTCTTTAAAAGTCTTTTTTGTTGCCACCTGTCTTTTATTGTAATGTTCATTGTAAATTATGAACACTGGAAGATGATCACTGATGCCACTAATAATGTTGTTATCAAAGTCATTGTGTATATTCATAAGTGTATATTCACACTGCTCAAAAAAGTTAGAGGAACACTTCGAAAACACATCAGATCTAAGCTGTGGGAAAAATGATGTTGAATATCTTTCCTGATAATAAGTGGGTGATGTATTAGTAACAAAATTATGCCACATAATTTGATAGAAATGAAAATGATCACCCTATAGAGGGGGGAAATCAAAGACACCCCAAAAATGAAAGTGAAAAAATGATGCAGCACACTGGTCCATTTTGCTAAAATTCAAGATTCAAGAGATACAAGATTCAAGAGAGTTTTATTGTCATATGCATAGTAAAACAGGCAGTTATACTATGCAATGAAAATCTTATTCTGTTCATTCTCCCAAGAAAAGAAAGAAAACACAAGAAAGAATAAGAACATAAGAAACATAAATACCAATAAATTAAGCAACAACAACAGAAGAGACATTAACACAAATAAATAATACAAATAAATAAATAAATAAAGTGCCACGAGTGTGTGTGTGTGTGTGTGTTGCATGCGGCGTGTGTGAGTGCTTCGTTGAGAAGCCTGATGGCCTGTGGGTAAAAGCTGTTCGCCAGCCTTGTGGTCCTGGACTTCAACCTCCTGTAGCGTCTGCCTGACGGTAGGAGTGTGAATAATGAGTGTTGTGGATGTGTGCTGTCCTTGATGAGGTTGTGTGTTCTTCGTAGGACTCTAGTTTTATAAATGTCTTGCAGTGAGGGGAGGGCTGCCCCAACAATGTTCTGTGAGGTCTTGATCACCCGCTGGAGTGCCTTCCTATCACGTGTTGTACAGTTACCGTACCAAACAGTGATGGAGGCCGAAAGGACACTTTCGATATAGATCAAAGATGGCGCCCTCTGTGGCAGACGTCTCTGTGACACTCTCCCGTTTTTTTTCTATTTTTTGCTATTTTACTGTTCATTTTGGACATTCAACACACTCACGCAGTACATTACAACAGAGAGACACTTTTGAACATCGGCAGGGTTCACCATGAACTTTCATTTAGCCTCTCAGACTTTGCCTTTCTTCTGCGCCGGGAGAACGCAGCAGCCTGCGGGCCTGGTGAGCTGAATACCCAGCGAGCAAAGCATTAGCAACTCAAAATGATTCTCAGTAGTTTGTGTGGCCCCCACGTGCTTGTACGCATGCCTGACAATGTCGGGGCATGCTCCTAATGAGACTATGGATGGTGTCCTGGGGGATCTCCTCCCAGATCTGGACCAGGGCATCACTGCGGTACCTGGACGCATGGAGGAGATTCCAGGAGACAGGTAGTTACTCCAGGAGAGCTGGACAGGGCTGTAGAAGGTCCTTCAACCCTCAGCAGGATCGGTATCTGCTCCTTTGTGCAAGGAGGAACAGGATGAGCACTGCCAGAGCCCTACAAAATGACCTCCAGCAGGCCACTGGTGTGAATGTTTCTGACCAAACAATCAGAAACAGGCTCCATGAGGGTGGCCTGAGGGCCCGACGTCCTGTAGTGGGCCCTGTGCTCACTGCCCAGCACCGTAGAGCTCCATTGGCATTTGCCATAGACCACCAGAATTGGCAACTACACCACTGGTGCCCTGTGCTCTTCCCTGATGAGAGCAAGTTCAACCTGAGCACATGTGACAGACGTGAAAGGGTCTGGAGATGCCGTGGAGAACGTTATGCTGCCTGCAACATCATTCAGCATGACCGGTTTGGTGGTGGGTCAGTGATGGTCTGGGGAGGCATATCCCTGGAAGGACGCACAGACCTCTACAGGTTAGATAATGGCACCCTGACTGCTATTAGGTATCGGGATGAAATCCTTGGACCCACTGTCAGAACCTACGCTGGTGCAGTGGGACCTGGGTTCCTCCTGGTCCACGACAATGCCCGACCTCATGTGACTAGTGTATGCAGGTAGCTCCTGGAGGATGAAGGAATTGATACCATTGACTGGCCCCCACGTTCACCTGACCTAAACCCAATAGAACACCTCTGGGACATTATGTTTAGGTCCATCCGGCGCCGCCAGGTTGCTCCTCAGACTGTCCAGGAGCTCACTGATGCCCTGGTCCAGATCTGGGAGGAGATCCCCCAGGACACCATCCATAGTCTCATTAGGAGCATGCCCCCACGTTGTCAGGCATGCGTACAAGCACGTGGGGGCCACACAAACTACTGAGAATCATTTTGAGTTGCTACAATGACATTTTGGCAAAATGGACCAGTCTGCTGCATCATTTTTTCACTTTCATTTTTGGGGTGTCTTTGATTTCCCCCCTCTATAGGGTGATCACTTTCATTTCTATCAAATGATGTGGCATCATTTTGTTACTACTGTAATACATCACCCACTTAGTATCAGGAAAGATATTCAACATCATTTTTCCCCCAGTTTAGATCTGATGTGTTTTTGAAGTGTTCCTCTAATTTTTTTGAGCAGTATATTATTGGTTTAAAAGGTTTAAAAGGTTTAAAGGTTTTAAGGTTTAAAAAAATGTTTAAAAAACAAACATTTCTTTTCGTAGCTTTCGTAGTTTTTTACCAGAGCATGAACAAAATGCTGTGATCCACAACTCACATGTTGTATTTGGCAACGTGTTTCTTTCTAGTCTTCTCACATTATTACGGACAACCTGAATGAAAAGCAGGCTTGCAGGCGCCTCGTGGACGTGGGGGGGCTCCCTGGCGCCCACGGGCACCACATTGGTGACCGCTGGGCTATATGATGTGAAAGGGGAGCCATGACAAAAACATATTTCACTTTTTTTTTCAAAATCACTGGTGAAACTTAGCGACTCAGGCGCCTTCTTTAAGGAGACTTTGGAAGCGAAAGCATCCAGCAGGACCCCCAGGCAGTCGGCAAACCCGGTTTCCACCGGTCCGACGAATCCAACCACTGTTCGGGCTATCATGGGTGCGTGTCCCGCATTTTGGCTAATTAGCCACCCATCCGACCGACAATCACACCCTGCCAAGCGCCTGTGTGGCGCCCCAAACTAAAGCTTTTTAAGGCGTGTTTTGCAGTGTGCACAACTAATATCACCCTCACAATGACAAAGTCCCACATGGCACACATGCTTGTTTTGGCTTTGTGAAGGGAAAGAGGGCGGGAGACGGTCGCTATAGGCTGGATGCTGTGATGCTGGACCGTGATGCTTTTGCTCATTGGTATGCATTAGTATGCTAATCCAAGAAATAAGCAATAAAAAACTACCAGTTTGATACCCACTTCTGCCACAGCCGCTTTGCTGCGTTGACTTGAACTGCATGTTGTTCCATCGTTCATCATGAAGGTGTTCATGTATGGGAAGACACTGAGCACGTTCATCATTTCTTATGACGATTTCAGAAGAGAAGACCGAGATAAGTATCCAGATGTACCACGCCATCTACAGGACGTCCCAGTGTCCCATTTTCACCAGCCACTAACAGATCATGAATGACTGTGCACCACTTAGATGTGATATGTTTCATAGCAAGAGGTGGATCATTTGATTGTTGTTTAGCCCTGACATACATGTACAATGTACATGAATACTCATATTCATCAGTCAAAGAAAGAGGTACATATCATCTATGTTGATAGTAGGAGGTGTTTGCCCCCTTGTGCTATATAGATACACGTATAGCCTATTATTTACATATTGGCCTAAGTATCTATCAAGTACCACTACGCTTTATTTTGAAAAGCATGCACAGGAATCACCTGTCTGTGTTGTTGGCACTTTGCAGATGAGGAGTGGAAGCAAAGCATTTCAAGTTCATTCATTTGTCGTTCAGGCCTGTGGAAACCACCCTAATGTTGACATTATTACCCACAGTCCATTTCAATATTTCATTAAAAATCCTGCCACAGCGACACAACGGGGGCAGGTCATCCCTCATGCAGCCCACCACCACAGCTTCAAAAAATCCTAGGGGAAACCCTGGACTTACCCTGAACGTTTCAGGTGATCATATTTGCCATTTTGACCTGAGAAGATGTCTGATGGCCCCCAGTTGATGTTTACCTCGGGCACGTTCAGCTGCACACGGATAGCGCATGCTGGCTAACAAGCCTAGAGCGTCCTCTCGTGGCAGCCAGTGTGGTAAAAAGCATATACTGTATAAGTGGCTCCGGAATACAAGTGGCAGAACCAGCCAAACCATGAAAAACAGTGAGACTTATTGTCTGAAAAATACGGTAATTTATTACATTTACAGTTACACGCTTTGATTTCAACAGATTCCATCACACTGACACGGTTCTCAGCAACACTGCCTCTTTTGGCCTATCACGGAATGACAGTCAGTGGCAGTACTTGGTTGTACTTGCAAGACTTGAATGCATCCTTTTTTCATTTATTTATGCTTTCCAGTGTTGGTGTGCAGTAAATAATATCAGCTGTATTCTTTACATTCCATGCTTCCGCAAGTACTTGTACTACTCCTGCATGTACTAGTACTACAAACATTCTGTACTCCTCCTGCGTGTACTAGTACTACAAACATTCTGTACTCCTGCGTGTACAAGTACTACAAACATTCTCTACTCCTGCGTGTACTAGTACTAAAAACAATGTGTACTCCTGCATGTACTAGTACTACAAACATTCTGTACTCCTGCATGTACTAGTACTACAAACAATGTGTACTCCTCCTGTGTGTACTAGTACTACAAACAATGTGTACTCCTACGTTTATGAGGAAGCTTTGAAGTGCTGCATGAATGTTCCTCTTACAGGTGTGGGTGCATGTGTGTGTGTGCATGTGTACGTGTGTGTGCGCGTGTACATGTGTACGTGTGTGTGTGTGCAGCAACAAAGCAGGTGTGGTCTGACGGGGTCGTAAAGTGTTCCCACGGAAAAGGATGACGATGACATGATGGTCATTCTTCTTTTAAAAGCCATTTTTATCAAGGAAATGAGTGTTATGGTTGTCATGGTAACCATATTGTAAGCATATCAGCGGCCAGGATGGGATCATGGGTATTTTTCTATCCTAATAAATATGAAATATGAGTGAAAATGTGAATGATAAAGTAGAAATACTGCATTGTACAGTATATAGGGTACATACTGTACACTGGGGTGAGAAAGTGTTGGCTCCCTTCCTGATACCTTCTTTTTTGCATGTTTGATCCTCAATGACAACACAACTCCACACTGAAATGAAAGGTTTTCTAGGTTGTGTGAGCAGGTGACCTGTAGGACATGCTGGCCATTTATCTGCTGACTCGTGATTGACTTCCTTCGGTTCCGCTCCAAAGTTCATTGAAGCGGACCGCCACAAATAAATGTACACAGTAATCTGTCCTGTACGGCCATCCAGTGCTTCCACACACGACTTTCTACAAAGTAGGATTCCTCCGTTATAGATGGAGTATTTGAAATGATGTGTAATATCTAAATGTACTCCACTTGATTCCCTGCTGTCTGCAAATACTACTATCACTAGGAAGATTTGATATTACCTATCAATAACATTTTATTTGTATTATTTTGAGGGAAAGGCTTCTTGAGACGTCATCTGTACTTCTGTGAAGAAGGTGTCGGACGTTTCGCTCCTCATCCGAAGAGCTTCGTCAGCGAACTTTATATTAATTAATAAATTATTTTATTAATTATATTTATTAATAAATAATTTGTATTATTTTGTATTCTTAACACTTTTACAAGATTTAGAAAAGACACGTCAGTAACAGCTTGGTGAAAACAGACAGTTGCAACATTTGGGAAGGAAGTGTAGCTCAGCTTGTTTGTCCCCACTTCAATAGTCATGTGAGGTACTATCAAAAAGCACATAGAGTACTTGCAGTATACAGTATACTGTAGATTTACTGCAATGTACTATCTGCTGTCCATGGAACCCAAAACAGTAAGAATTTCTCCGTTCATGGAAACATTTGTGGAAAAAGGCCATGCAGACAATATGACCTCCTCCAGCTTCATCTTGTCTGAGGTGGGCACCTCTTTGACCTCTTAAAGGGCCCTGGCATGATTCACCAACAGTGTGTTGTTTGTTCCAATGATGTTCTACATTGTTCCATTTTGGAAAGATTAACGTAAAAGACATCTAGAGTTGATGGCGCCAGCCATGACGAGCTAGCTCTCACAGCTCAGCCTCATTTCCAGAAGTAGCGTCCCTCAGGTGAACAAACCTGGGGGGGTAGGAGACAGAGGATGGTCACAGTGATGATAGCCATGTGCCAAGAGTTAGAGGAGGAAGAAACATTTGGAGATGAAATGGAGAACTTGCACAACATGGATGGAAGCCTTAAAGGAAACGTGCACTTTTTTGGGAATTTTGCCCCATCCATCCATCCATCCATCATCCACAATCCTCATGTGGAACATGAACACATGTCCTTCTTTTCTGTCTTTTCAATATATTCTTATTCCTCCTATGATAAGTACTTGTATATATAAGTAGAATGAGACATACTGTACTTATTCCTCCTATGATAAGTATATGTAAGTAGAATGAGACATACTGTACTTATTCCTCCTATTATCTTGGCACCTACATGACATATTATTGCCAACTTTATGACCAAATCTCACATAAATAATCAAAGGTTTGACGGTCCAAACAATGGATGAACACAAGAGGCTTGTTTTTAAGTTCCATCCCAGTGGTTGCTTTGAATGAATCAATGTCAGTGTCTCTTTAACAGAAAAGCTGCAACAGTCCATCCTCTTCAAGTTTGACATTTTCTTGGTTATCGTGACATTGGGATTTGCTTGATGCTGTTGTTTACCTTTGCGGAAGATCTCTGCAGCAGAACTCTCCCGCCAGCGAAAGATGTTATCTTTGCTCCAACATCCACAGTCTCGTCATTCCAAGAACCTCAAGTCAAAGTTGTTCTACTGAACAATGATTTATGTTAGCTTACTTACCTTAAGTGCAGTGTTTAGCAAAGTTCATTCAAACACGACAAAGTGTAATAAAAGTCACCGCATCATCTCTTTTAGTCATTTCACTGTTTTATCGCCCACCAACTGTAATGTAGTCCTAATAATCCCTTAACTATTCTGCTAGATGTACTGTAAATACTTTCTAGCTCAAAGACGTGCTCGTCATACCCTTGCTGGAGTTGCTAGCATCACTGCTAGCATGAAGAGCAGCAGTTCCACAAGTTAACCATATCAAAGTCGAATGAAGAAATAAGTAGGACAGGAAGTGCTCGCTCCTGTCCTGCGGAACATGACAATATATTTTACTAATAATAGACTGTATTGAACCACCAAACAGCATGATGGCGAAGGTCACTGTTTGTACTCGTAGGATGTCAAGTATGTAAGACAAACACATGAGAACATTTGACTATTTTTCTTTTGTGTTTTTTCCCCAGCAACATCATCGTCATCATTTCACTGGATCATCTTCCCCATCCTGCTGCTGTCATCACGAGCTGATGGCCAAGGTTGGTCACTGAAACATCTTCTATACTTCATAGCAGACAAGGCGTAAGAGCTTTGCCTTTGTGGGGGTGATCTTCTCGAGCCTCCTCAAGCATTTTAAGCTAATGCTAGGGTTGGGGTTGGGGGGGAGATGGAGGGTTAGGGTTAGGGAGGGAGATGGGGAGTTAGGGGTTAGGGTTAGGGAGGGAGATGTAGGAGATGATAGATTTGGTGCTCATGTTCCATCATTAAAAAGTACCTCATGGAAGCATTGGCCTGCACTATTGGGATGCAACCAGTTGAGGCGCTGTTGAGTCCTTCGTCAGTGTAAAGAAGTTACATGCTATCAGACAACACTAGCTTGGAAAGAGGAGTTCAGAACACTCGTAGGAGTAAGAAACCTTCCAGTCTTTTCATGGTGTCGTATGGAGTGTCTATAGAAGCATCTCCCCCCCTTCCCCTCATGCTCCATCCGTGACCCGTCCCCATCTTACATTCAAACACTGACGCACTGGAATTCTGTCATGGCCTTTGACCCCCCCAGGCCCCAGCTAGCATCCTCTTCCTGTTTCTTGAGGGGACGGGAAGACAGGGCGTGCTTTGATGGATGGAAGGCAGCTGTGGGGGTGGGAAAGGCAGAGACATGAAAGATACTGCTTGTTGAGGAAAGTCCTGCTTGGAAGTCATGCAAATGAGGAAACAAAGCATGGATGTGCCTTGGAGGACAGGAGACATGGACAACCTTTGTCTTCTTTATGTCTCTGTCTGTCAAGGTCGTCTTAAGCTGACGGTGCTGTCAGAGGACAGACTGCAGATGAAATGGAAGGAGGCTGACAGTCCCATTCAGGCCTACAAGGTCCGAGTCAGACCCATCTCAGGTGAGACCTGTAGGATGCACTTGTGTCTAATGTGCACGTTTCCAATATGGCGCATGTTATTAATCTCCTGCATGAACATTGTTTTATCACACAACCTTCCTGCTTAGCGGTTAGCATGCTCTCAACTGGAGGTCATTGTCCCCCAGCTCCGTCCATGCAGGTGATGTGTAGATGTTTGCTGACTCGTACACGTACCACCGTCATGGAGCCAAAGAAAGGTGCAAGCAGCAACATTCTGATAAATGGATGGATGAATCCTGGCATGAAGGAGAAGAAGGAGGCCTTTAAGTCAGGAAATAAAGAGGAGCTGAAGGCTGTACAAAAGGAGCTGAGAAGGAAAACAAGGGAGGGAAAGACGTGTACAGGAAGAATATGGAGGAACAGTTGCAGGAGAATGACACCAGGGACATTAGGAGCGGCCTGAAAACCATCTCAGGCCACCAGAAACCAAGCTTTCAGGGGGCTGGAGATAAAAAGTGAGTAGATGAAGTTAACACCCACTTCTGCAGGTTTGAGAAGACATCTGCCCCTCCCCCAGCTGTGTCAGCCCTGCTGCAGCCCCCCTCTGATCTCCCAGCACTCTGACCAACCCCCCCCCCCCCCCCCCCGCCTCCCCCCACAATGCTCAGCTCATAGCTCCACCCCTCAATAATCCACCCAACCCCCCTTGACTTTCCAAGACACACAGCGTCCACGCTTGTCCTTCTCACCCCTCCAGGTGGGGTTTCAGCTGAGGAGGATAAAGACCAGGAAGGCTCCTGGCTTCTATGGTCCTGCTCGGACCAGCCGAGTGGGATCATTGGACACTTATTCAACATGAGCCACGCCCCAAGGGCCCGAGCTGCCACAGGCCGGTGGCTCTAACGTCGCACCTCATGAAGGCCCTGGAGCGGCTGGTCCTTGCCCACCTGCTGCCCCTGGTGAGGTTGCTGCAGTTTGCATACCAGCCTGGCATGAGTGGGCAACACCATTATCTTCCTCCTCCGTCAAGCCCTGACCCACCTGAAGTCACCTGGAAGCTCTGCTCGGGTCTTCTTCCTGGACCTGAGCAGTCCTTTCAACACAACCTGAGAGACAAGCTGGAGTGGTCAGGGGTGGACCATCACCTCACCAAGCGCCCACAGTATGTGAGGACGCGAGACTGCGTGTTGGAGACTGGTCTCTGCAGTGTAGCAGGCCCCCCAGGGGTTCCTCTTCACCCTCTACACTGCTGAGTTTTCCCACCTTCACAAGTTCTCTGACGACTCTGCCACCGTTGGACTCATCGCCGATGGGGACGACCAGTCGTGCAGAGAACTCCTTCAGGACTTTGAAGTGATGCCTCCTGATGAATGCCAACAAGACCGAAGAACTGCTGGTGGATTTTTACAGGTGGAGGAGGGGGGCAAGAGGAGGATGACAGCCGAGCTGTCCTCCATGACTCCCACCCCTCCAACAAAGACTTATCTTATCTTATCTTATCTTATAACGAAGGTGAGGAACTATGGAATTCAAGAAATAACTGCTACCAAAACACCAAGGAGGTGTCCGTGTGGTTCTCTCCTCGCTGGCTCTTCACCATCTTTGTCAACAATCACATCTTCAATCACATCTTGGCCTCGTTGCAAGGCCATCATGGATGCCATCTTTGCCCTCAGTGGAATCATCTCATGAAGAGTGATGGAGCTGGGGGACAATGACTTCCTGGTGGGGGCCCATGGCATGTTCTCTGGTCCAATAACAACATTGCTGCCCACTTTGCTCCTTTTGCAGACATTCCCCAGCCCGAGCTCATGTTGACCACCACGCGGGGCCGGGCCACTGTGGCAGGACTGGACCCTAGTCAGGAGTACGCCCTCCAGGTCCTCATGCTCAACGGGACCACGGAGAAACTACTGGCAAAGCGACGATTCACCTGTAAGAAAGAGAAGCAGGTGGATGGCACATGTTCAAAAGATGAGAAGATCAGAGTTTAATCAAACAAAACCTTCTACAGTACTCTGACATGACACTCACGTTTCTACTACTGCTACTACTACTACTCCTACATACACACCACTATGTATATACTACATATATACCACCATGTATATACTACATATACACCACTATGTATATACTACAAATACACCACTATGTATATACTACATACAGTATACTACATATAAACCACTATGTATATACTACTACATATACACCACTATGTATATACTACATATACTGTACATCACTACGTATATACTACATATACACCACTATGTATATACTACATATACACCACTATGTATATACTACTACATATACACCACTATGTATATACTACATATACATCACTATGTATATACTACATATACACCACTATGTATATACTACATATACTACATATAAACCACTATGTATATACTACTACATATACACCACTATGTATATACTACATATACACCACTATGTATATACTACTACATATACACCATGTATATACTACATATACACCACTATGCATATACTACTACATATACACCACTATGTATATACTACATATACACCACTATGCATATACTACTACATATACACCACTATGTATATACTACATATACACCACTATGTACTTGTATATACTACATATACACCACTATGTATATACGAGGGAAAGGCTTCTTGAGACGTCATCTGTACTTCTGTGAAGAAGGTGTCGGACGTTTCGCTCCTCATCCGAAGAGCTTTGTCAGCGAACTAACAAGTGCTGGTAGCCTAGGCCTTAAATACAGTACGAGTGGGCGGAATTGGTGTGCCAACACCCTCCTCCTATTGGTTCCTTACACTAAGACCGGGAGGAGTGGTGGTCTAATCCTCTCCTCCATTAGCACCTATGATCAAAGGGAAGTGTAGCTCCCTGTAGTTGGGTATGAACGACTCTGATACTGGCTCGTTAGCATCTATTGTGTAGATGTACTGCTGATTGAGGCCCACTAGAATTGTCCCTGCGATGTTGATAAAGCCTTTTTTTGGTGTAAAGATGAGGAATGCAAAGAGCACTACATTGGGGAAACTAAGCAAATGCTACAAAAAAGGCTTTATCAACATCGCAGGGACAATTCTAGTGGTCCTCTATTAGCAGTACATCTACACCTTAAAGCAACCAATCACTCTTTTGAGGACAGCAAGGTAAAGATTTTGGCCAAAGAAAACAGATGGTTTGAAAGAGGAGTAAAGGAAGCTATTTTTGTCAAACAACAGAACCCATCATTGAATCGGAATGGTGGTTAGGGTTAGGGTTAGGAGGTTTAATTTGGACCCTGTGTTCAGCAGGTTACTGAGACCAAAACCCACAGCTCTTAGTCATGCAAATGAGGTGGAGCCAGGGCCGAGCCAGAACAATAGATGCTAACGAGCCAGTATCAGAGTCGTTCATACCCAACTCAGGGAGCTACACTTCCCTTTGATCGGAGGTGCTAATGGGAGGAGAGGATTAGACCACCACTCCTCCCAGTCTTAGTGTAAGGAACCAATAGCAGGAGGGTGTTGGCACACCAATTCCGCCCACTCTTACTGTATTTAAGGCCTCGGCTACCAGCACTTGTTAGTTCGCTGATGAAGCTCTTCGGATGAGGAGCGAAACGCCCGACACCTTCTTCACAGAAGTACAGATGACGTCTCAAGAAGTCTTTCCCTTGTTGGACAACTCCTGTACGACTGAGAGCCTACACAGACACACTTTGTATATACTACATACACACCACTATGTATATACTACTACATATACACCACTATGTATATACTACATATACACCACTATAGGCTGTATGTGTATGTATATATCTATCTACTGTATATTTATTTATGCATTTATTCATGTTATATATACATATGGTCATGTATTGGTAACTATAGTACATCCACACATCTGAGGAACTAGGCTGTGTGTGTGGTTGACTCACTTGTGCATTTTTGCCGTGTCTTCCAATCCCCCACCATCAGCACTCACAGGGTGCACGTGAGGCATATTTCCCGCCAAAAGCCAAGTGATCACATGACATTATCAGCCCACATCATGTGTGTGTCACCACCACTCTTGATCCATTTGATGAGTGTTGTCCAGATGTTGCAAGTACTCATTGTAGTAGTGCTAGTAGTGCTAGTAGTGCTAGTAATACTAGTAGTGCTAGTAGTGCTAGTAATTCTAGTAGTGCTAGTAGCGCTAGTAGCGCTAGTAGTGCTAGTAGGTTAGTGTGTCGAGTGACACACGTTCAGGCACGCTCAGCATGGAAACTCCTAAGCTTGGCTGATGGAAGTCTGGCAGGTTGTTCATTATGAGTGTGCCTCCTGAGCCCCGCCATGACCTCTCACCTTGTCCATCGTTTTGCATCGAGTTTGCAATTGCTGACCTTGTCGTCCCTTGGGAGAAAAATCCCATGGAAAAATGTAAAGCACAATGTGTATGACCCCAGCAAAGTACAGTATTACAATATTCCTAGTTGCTATGTACCACACACATGAAGTACTGTAGTACAGGGAAACGTTAGCAGTAAAGCACACTGTCATACATTTGCTTCTTGTCTAAATACACTAGCTAACATAGTACTTTCCCTGAAATACTAGTAGTCACTGTACCTGTTTAGTCATCCTGCCTGTTTGCTGGTCATGTTAAGCTCTAGTTACCGTGCGTCCCTTTAAGACTCGTACGGGACCCGTACTCTGTTTCAATATATGGTCTGAATTTGATATTCAAGGGACGGTTATGACCTGTTTCCTTCATTACGTCATGAAAGGATGCAAAGAGAAAAGGAGAAAACCGTGGGGGAGGTGATAGATGAGGATCACCTTTGGTGTTCATACACACCTGTTCCTGAAACAGGATCTTTGGCATGGTGGGGGCCTTTAAGAAGCCCAGCTGCATTCTTACTGAGCTCTTGCATTTCAGTGGAAGGTCTGCGTGGCGAGGAGATAGTCCGCAGCGGCCAGAGGAGGAAGGTGCTGCCAGGTGGGTCAGGATCTGGAGACCTGGACGACGTGACGGAGGCTGTGGTGGGTCTGCCTACGGTCCTCTATCCAGACACGAATGCAGGTAAGATCCATAGTGTCCATGTGCCTGTCACCTCTGGAGACTTCACAATGTACCTTCCTGCCTGTTTCCTAATGACTCCTGCGAATGATAAAACATACGCTCATCCCTCCTACATGGCTGCTCATTGGGCATCTCTGTGTGGACTTGTGTGTGGGTTCATGTTTTTGACTAATAATAGGTGAAACAGCTATCTTTTATTCATGGACCTCGTATGACCTTTGTCTGCCAGAGCCACCAACCATAGAGCCCCCCCCTCCGCCCCTGGATGAGACCCCAGACAAGTCCAGCAAGGAGAAGAGGAAGAGGAAGAAGGACAAAGAGCGTTCCAAGGTGGACACAAAGGAGGAAGAGGAGAGTGAGGAGATACCTTCTCCTACTCAGCCACCTCCAGGTACTCCTCCAAGCATGTTGTGCTCCAGCTTTGATAAGGAAGTCTAGGAAGCAGATGACTTCCCACTAAAGATAATGAAAAGCCAAGGCAGGGAACATCTGGCGTCTGGAATTCAAGGGAACATGTGTTTATACCCAGCCTGGGGGGCCATGTGATGTGTGGTGCTTTCTACACCAAGGGTCTCATCTTCTCAACGTTTCAAGCACGTGCAAACGTGCAAAGCTGACCTGCGAACAGGCTTAGAAAGCAGCACTCACTCCAGTTTGCATCCTTGTCTTCATGAATATATGAGAGAAATATCATTATTATTAAAATCGTATTATTATTATTATACATGGTCATGTACATGAATATATAAGTGGAATATCATTATTATTAAAATATTGTTATTATTATACATGGTCATGTACATGAATATATGAGAGGAATATCATTATTATTAAAATATTATTATTATTATACATGGTCATGTACATGAATATATGACAGGAATATTATTATTATTAAAATATTATTATTATTATTATACATGGGCATGTACATGAATATATAAGTGGAATATCATTATTATTAAAATATTGTTATTATTATACATGGTCATGTACATGAATATATGAGAGGAATATCATTATTATTAAAATATTATTATTATTATACATGGTCATGTACATGAATATATGAGTAGAATATCATTATTATTAAAATATTATTATTATTATTATACATGGTCATGTACATGAATATATGAGTGGAATATTATTATTATTAAAATATTATTATTATTATTATACATGGTCATGTACATGAATATATGAGTGGAATATCATTATTATTAAAATATTATTATTATTATTATTATACATGGTCATGTACATACCGTAGATAGATAGATATAGATATTGATATAGATATAGATACAGATATAGATAGAGATATAGATACAGATATAGATATAGATATAAATACAGATATAGATATAGATAAAGATATAGATATAAATACAGATATAGATATAGATATAAATACAGATTAACCTTTATTTAACCAGATAAAAAACCCATTGAGATCAGGATCTCTTTTACAAGGGTGACCTGGCCAAGAGGTTAGCAGCACACGTCACAAGGGATAAAATATACAAATCTAAAAGATTACATACAATGTATATTAACAAACATACTTTGTAAAATGCAAGTGATTAGTAATAAAATCCATAAAAAGCTATTTAAAACAAAGGCACTGTTCTGTGGTCTCACGCTCTTTGTCCAACAGCAAGGACCGAAAGGCTCCAAAAGGAATGAGTTCCGAGAGCTTTAGTTCAGCCTGTAAAAGATTCCACGCTGTGGGGGCTGCAAAACAGAACGCTTTCAGATATAGATATTGATATAGATATAGATACAGATATAGATATTGATTTAGATATAGATATTGATATAGATACAGATATAGATATAAATACAGATATAGATATTGATATAGATACAGATATAGATATAAATACAGATATAGATACAGATATAGATATTGATATAAATACAGATATGGATATAAATACAGATATAGATACAGATATAGATATAAATACAGATATAGATATTGATATAGATACAGATATAGATATAAATACAGATATAGATACAGATATAGATATTGATATAAATACAGATATGGATATAAATACAGATATAGATACAGATATAGATATAGATACAGATATAGATATCGATATAAATACAGATATGGATATAAATACAGATATAGATATAGATATTGATATAAATACAGATATAGATATTGATATAGATACAGATATAGATATAAATACAGATATAGATACAGATATAGATATTGATATAAATACAGATATGGATATAAATACAGATATAGATACAGATATAGATATAGATACAGATATAGATATCGATATAAATACAGATATGGATATAAATACAGATATAGATATTGATATAGATATAAATACAGATATAGATACAGATATAGATATAGATATAGATATAAATACAGATATAGATATAAATACAGATATAGATATAGATACGGATATAGATACAGATATAGATATAAATACAGATATAGATACAGATATAGATATTGATATAAATACAGATATGGATATAAATACAGATATAGATACAGATATAGACATTGATATAAATACACATATGGATATAAATACAGATATACAGATATAGATATAGATATAAATACAGATATAGATATAAATACAGATATATATATAAATATAGATATAGATACAGATATTGATATAGCTATAGATATTGATATAGATACAGATATAGATATTGATATAGATATTGATATAAATACAGATATAGATATAGATATAAATACAGATATAGATACAGATATAGATATTGATATAGATACAGATATAGATATAAATACAGATATAGATACAGATATGGATATTGATATAGATATAGATACATATATAGATATAAATACAGATATAGATACAGATATAGATATAAATACAGATATAGATACAGATATAGATATTGATATAGATATTGATATAGATACAGATATAGATATAGATACAGATATAGATATTGATATAGATATTGATATAGATATAGATATAGATATAGATATTGATATAAATATAGATACAGATATAGATATAGATACAGATATAGATACAGATATAGATATAAATATAGATACAGATATAGATGCAGATACAGATACAGATATAGATATAGGTATAGAAATTCACATTTCCAGCAGCTCTGCAAAAATGTCATAATGAAATTAATCCCAAAACAAAACAACCATTCAAGACATGAGATAAGAAAAATGAGAAAAGAGAAAAAGTCAATCAATAAATACGGAAGAATTGGTAGTGCAAGAATACATAATAACACAATAATACAATATCAGCATATCAGACATGTTTGATAAGAATATGTGCATATCTTCATTTGCACTCACCATGTGGTGTTTGCATGCATGTTTAGCACCCGTGGAAGCCACGTGCAACGTTCCACACAGCTGGCCCTGCACTGTAGCAAGGAGGAGGAGGCACAGAGCATGTGCAGTGTAGTACACTCACTCACCACTTGGCGCTGCCAACCTCTATCAGAAATATCCATCCATCCATTTTCTATGCCGCTTCATTCTCATTAGGGTCGTGGGGGCATGCTGGAGCCTATCCCAGCTGACAATATTAGGACACTGTTGATCATCTTAGCAGATGATCTTCCAGCTTGTTCCTTCATGAATAAAAGTGCACTCCTCCCCCGATGTCAGGTGGCGTTCCAAAGAAGCCGTTGGTGTGCGACACTGACGCGGCGGCGGACATTGTGTTCTTGGTGGACGGCTCGTGGAGCATCGGACGCACAAACTTCAGGCGGGTCCGGGACTTCCTGGAGGGGCTGATGACACCCTTCCGCATCGGGCCCGACCACGTTCAGATCGGTGAGACGTGGAACGTGTGAGAAGTGGCTTTCAGTCAAAACGTGATGTGAAGGCACTCCGCACATGTGATGTATGCATGGCTGTCCGACATCCAAAGATTCTTATGCTGTTTTCACCCATTGTTGCTGTTTTTTAAAAACATTTTCCAAATATTTCAACTTTCTTCTTAAATAAGCTTTGTAAAATGTTAATAATATTACATAATATTACAACTTTATTGTCAGAATATGTTGACTATATTTGTTCCCATAACACCCCCCCAACCTCATTTTCCAAACATAACATATATTTTTTATATTTCAACTCTGTGCTACTAAAATGACGTTTATTGTTTGTTTTTTTTGTAAAAATTTACCACTTTTTTGTCCTTACAAATTTTCTCTCTTATATTGTATATATATTATGTCTAATATATTATATTGTGTTATATTTCTCTCTTCATAATTTTTCTTTAATCTTGTAAATTACAGCATTTTATTTCCATTTCTGCATTTTTATTGTTGTTGTAAAATTACACCTTTATTTCCATCATGTTTTGACTTCATTTCCAAAATATTATAACAAAAGTAAACTAAATGAAAACTTTATTTAGTTTTTAAAAAATGAATATAAATATTTCTGATATTATTTACATTATTATTAGTACTAGTACTAATGTTTTGTTTTGTTTCTGTTAATATTTAGATTTTATTGAGTTTTGTCATCACTGCTGCTGGACTTCATTCTAGTCACATGACAACTTTTTCCACAAGCAAATTTCCAAAAATGTGTTTGTTTGTGTCATGAATGATTCCCCCCCCCCCTCCCCCCCCCGCCTCCGATCATAGAAATAAGCAGAAGGACTTGATAGAAGTCCACGCTAGTGCTATGTAGAAAAGCTGTGGTGTCGGTCAGCATGGGTTCTTCTCGCAGGACTGAGCCAGTACAGCGGAGACCCTCGGACGGAGTGGCAGCTCAACAACTTCAGCAGCAGAGAGCAGTTGGTGGAGGCCGTCAGGAATTTCAGATACAAAGGAGGAAACACGTTTACAGGTGATGTGATAGCGTGTGAAACACAGGTGTTCCTTTGGTTTACTTTACTTGAACATGAAGGTTACAATGGAATACATCTCATGAATCATTTCACAGTTCCACATGTCCTAAAGGAGTAGGAAGAAGCGAAGCTTATTTAATCCTACCCCCCATCCATTCCACATCTAGTACAGTACATATTATTCACTTTCTGCTTTCCATAGAATATTATAACATATAATAATCAGTGTAATCATAAATAATAACAAAAAAACAAGCATGACAGTACTCCGGTTTCCTCCCACATTCCAAAAACATGCATGTTAGCTTCATTGGAGACTCTAAAAGGTCCATAGGTATGAATGTGATTGGTTGTCTATATGTGGCCTGCCATTGGCTGGACACCAGTCCAGGGTGTACCCCACCTGAAGTCAGCTGGGATAGACTCCAGCATACCCCCGTGACCCTAATGAGGAGAAGCGGCATAGAAAATGGATGAATTTGTATGTTGGCATTATGTTAAGATTAAAAATGAAGTGAAGATTGCTTTTGTAATGATTACCCCATATCTCCACACAATACATGAAATATGCTAATACTAAGGAACAGTACAGAGTGTGGAGTCATTCACTATTGAAGTATATTTTTAATATGAGACTTCCAACTCATTTTTTTCGTCTATTATGATCCCCTAAATGTATTTTCCTTCACTCTTTCAATGTCCACTCTGTTTATTTGTATTTGATCGTACTTCCTTTCTGCCATTTCCAAATAGCATTATTTTACTTTGACTTAAGTTCAAGGATAATCTGTTTTTATCAAACCTTTTCATCCTTGACCTTTTTCATGAGTTCTTGTGTGTTTTCCCCACAACAAAAGGCAGTGGTATCATCCGCAAATAATACCAACTTTAAGCCCTTTGTTACTTGACTAATGTCATTGATGTACAACTTGAACAGTACCCTGGGGTACTCCACACGTAGTATTTCAACTCCCAGACGTGTATTCTCCTAGCTTTACAACTTGCTTCCTGTTTGCTAGGTAGCTTTTAACCCAAATCATGTGACCCTGAAAGCAAGCGGCGCGTGTGTTCTGTAACATAACGAAACGTGCTTTCACACGTAGGCCAGGCGCTGCTTCATGTCATGGAGGAGAACATGAGGGCCGAGGCAGGCGCCAGGGCGGACACGCCCTTTTTCCTGGTGCTCCTGACAGACGGCAAATCTCAGGATGACGCCGTAGCGGCCGCCAAGCAACTGAAGAGCGCCGGTGTGGAGATCATCGCTGTAGGTGAGATTTGCGTTGTGTACATGCATGACTGCTGAAGACAGACTAGCTTAGCTCTCATCCACTCATTCTTTGACTTTGTTTTGATGCTCATGTCCTCGTGCCATCATCAGCATCATCCTTAGGATAAATGTCCATGCTGGAGCTCACTTTGGAGCTGGATGCACCAACCTGGCTTCATTTGGACAAATTACATGTCAGAATAATAATAATTATTATTATTATTATTGTTGTCATATCCCTGCGATTGGCTGGCGACCAGTCCAGGGTGTACCCCGCCTGTCGCCCGAAGTCAGCTGGGATAGGCTCCAGCATGCCCCCGCGACCCTAATGAGGATGAAGCGGTATAGAAAATGGATGGATGGATGGATGTTGTCATATCAGCACCTCCAAGTCCGAGTCAATGGTTCTTGCCTGGAAAAGGGTAGAGTGCCATCTCCGGGTCGGGGATGAGGTCCTGCCCCAAGTTGAGGAGTTCAAGTACGTCAGGGTCTTGTTCACGAGTGAGGGAAGGATGGATCAGGGAGCTGAATCCGAATGCAAAGCTCTCCAACCCCCCACCTATGGTCATGAGCTTTGGGTGGTGACCGAAAGAAGGAGATGGACGATACGAGCAGCTAAAAGGAGTTTCTGCTCCTTCACATGGGGAGGAGCCAGTTGAGGTGGCTCCCTGGGGAGGTGGGAGGACACGGGGAAGACTCAGGACATGTTGGAGACACCGCTGGGGAGACCACAGTGGTGTTCACGTCCAGTGCACAACAACGGTACACACCCATTGCCACCACCACTTCCCACATCCGTGAAGCAGTCCTGGCATTTTGTGGTCCCATTGTGTCCCATGTGACCCCACGCACCAGCAGGCATCACCCCAGAGCTTCATCAGTTCCTCTATTTGCAAAGCACATCCAAGAAGAAGCTCATGACAAAAAGAAAGGCTTGCAACTGCAGATAAGGAATGTGCAACGAGCAGGAAGGATGCAATAAAGAGGCAGCTGACAGACGATCACAAGGAAGGTCCAACAGGCTACAGAAAAGACTCCAAGCGGTGATGGAAAAGTGAACGTGAACGAGACGTGTGCACGTGGCGTTCACGTTGCTTTCACAACTAGCTCATGGAAATGATGAGTGCCTCAAATTTGGAACATTTTCCAGTTTTCTTTGCGCCCCGGCACGCAGCTCTGCACAGTTCACACAAACTTCACACCAGTTTACTCACTGGCACACCTTTGGCACACCAAAGTGCGTGCCAGTGTAAACGCCCCTAATGTCTACCAACTAGCCTGAAGTAGCCGGGGAGAATGCATCCTTCATTTCTCCTCTTTCCTGCAGACGTCTGGGATTTCTTTACTTCAGTCAGCATGTGTTCCTCCTCTGCACTGTGGCTTGTGTTTCTTATGCCCCCCTGCAGAGTGTTGTTGTTCATACGTGCATGTCGCTCCTTTTCAAAAACTGTTGTTATGCCAAACCCCCAAGCGTGATACGTGTACCTGTGGTGACGTAGGTGTTAAGAATGCAGATGAAGCTGAGCTGAGGCACGTAGCATCTGAGCCAGTGGACCTGAACGTCTACAACGTCAACGACTTCCCTTTGCTCGGCAAACTGGTGGCCCGACTGGTTCACATCCTGTGTGGGCGCATAGAAGATCACGGCATCAGAAAGCGTAAAACCCTTTTTATGATCATTTCAGCCTCTGTTCTTTTCTTTCTTTAGCACTGGTATATGAAATGTGAAAGTGGCCCCCGGGCCGCCCTTTGGACACCCCTGATCTAGTTTTCATGAAAATAGTAACCCAGTGGTTGTTTCTACTGGAGGCAAAAGTTTGTAAATTTCAACATCCACGAAGAAAGTTGTAACACTTTGTGCATATATATTAATATACTGTATATTAGAGCAAACGCATCCATTATGATGAATCAGCATGTGCACGTGTGAAATGTGCCCTTTCTGTATTTTAGGAACACAAAGTGACAGGACAGGATTACACACTGTAGATGTTGCGTGTATTAGCATCTCCAAATGAACTGAACAGCCCAACCATGCTAACACTCAGCACACACGTCACACCAAACACCGGCGTCACGTTCTGGTGTAATAAAGTGAAGTGAAGGCAAAAGTATTTACTAGTAAAGAAGGTTGCAGAACAGAAAAAAGAACCTAGACTGAGCAAAAACACGCACAATGAGCCAACCCAGGTAAAAGCTAGCAGCCAAACTAAATAGCACCGGGGCACATAAACAGGAAGGTAAAGGCAGCAGAAAACTCAACAGAACAAAACAGGAAGTGTACCAAAATAAGGGCATGAAAACCAGAAATGAGAAATAAACAAACGGGCATGCAAACTGTGCCAACTGGTCTCTTTAACAGCAGCACAACGTATGAATCACCCTTTACGTGTGTTACCATGAGCCATGAGGGGTTGCGTTCAATGCCACCACCAAACTTGACATACTGAGGGCAGATGTATTTTCTGGGGCTTGCAAGCATAATTAAACGTGCTTCCACATTAAGACGTAGGAAAAGTGCACTTTGTTTGGAATGTTGCCCATCAGCCACAGTCCTTATGTGAGACATGAACGCACGTCTTTCTCCTTTTTGTGCTTTCTAAAGATATAAAACAGATAAAAGAGGCAGGTAAGAATGCATGTAATGGGACGCACCTATTCCTCCTCCAAGTAATGTGAGCTGCAGGTTATTATTGTTATTAACATTGTTACACGCAAGAACTACACTAGTGACACCTCGCCACACCACAGCGGCTAGCTACTAGCTGGCTAGCGACTAGCTTCACCACACACTAGCCAAAGGTAACGCTACATTTGGGAGCTGCCGCCACTGCTGCTGTGTTTTTGTTTTGGACGCTAGCTGTAGCGTTCCTTTCTATGTTGCTATGTGACATCAAAGTTCCCCAAAACTAAAAGATGTGTGTATTCATGTGTCAGGGTTGTGGATGATGGGCAACATTCCAAAACAAAGTGCACATTTCCTTTAAGGTGCCATTTTTTCCAGCCCTAATAAATAGAAAATCAAATCGTGTCTTGTCCTTTCAAAAAATAACCTGACACTTTTCTGACGACACAAGACAAACGCTCCTTGTGGACTTTGAATGCATGTGTTGTAGCTCCAGACGTAGAACCAGAGCCCACAGTAGAACCAGCTATCTCTTACCCGAGTCCCACTGAGCTCCGCTTTTCTGAGCTGGGCCCCGGAGAAGTGAGGCTACATTGGAGCAACCCCACTGAGCCAGTCCAACAGTACCGGGTGGTTTACCACAGCGCGGAGGGACAAAGTCCTCAGGAGGTCAGAGACTTGACTTTGCCCGTTCGTTAGCGAGAAATCTCATGAGTTCTATTTCTATGTTACATTCGCTGCTCCTCAGGTGGTGTTGGCTGGCTCCCAGTCGTCAGTGCAGCTGCAAGGCCTCGCCTCTGAGACGCTGTATCACGTGTCCATTTTCCCCGTGTACGAAGACCACGTCGGCCTGGCCCTCAGAGGAACTGTCACCACACGTGAGGCTGACATGGCTGCACGTCCTGTAGCGTACTTCCCTGGATGCTGATGTTTCCCTCTCGCCTCAGTACCACTGGCCACGCCCAGCAGCCTGGAGGTGACGCCGTCCTCCTACAATGCGCTGCGAGTGAGCTGGAGTGCGGCGTCCGGGGCCACAGAGTACCTGGTCCTCTACTCAGCCCTCGACCACGGTGAGCCCGATGATGCCAAAGAGGTGAGAAGCCCAAATCATGACCACTGTGCAAGGAAGGAGAAGATGAGATTGCAAGAGTTTTTCATGCAGCATGCAACACACAACAGTCATGTAACAACACTCCCACTGGTACTGTTCTTTGGCCCCATGGCGGGTTATTTAGCACTGAGCTTTGCTTGGTCATTCATACGTCCAGTATGTCCTCCTCTGGGTGTAGGAGAAGCTCGGTGCTGAGAAGACAGTGTTGGAGCTGAGCGGCTTGCTTCCTGCCACGGACTACTCTGTCACACTGTACGCCCTCTACCATGAAGACTCCAGCGATCCCGTCACTGCTGTGGCCAGCACCTGTAAGGCTGCTTCTCATTGGATGTTGCTCCATGGAAGCTGATCGTGCTTTCCTCCTCCTGTCTAGTTCCTCTTCCTGCGCCGGTGGGCTTGCACTTCCCGGTGGTGACCCACAGCACTCTGAGGGTGAGCTGGCTTCCTGGAGACATGGAGGTTCCTGGACACACCGTCACCTACAGCACCAACCACGGCAGTGAAGTCAAGCAGGTCTCTTCATCAATGAACCTCACCGTCTGCCTGGCCCCCGGTTACCAGCGGGGGCTCTAATTAGCACCAGGGTCAAACAGCACTGTTCATAACAGCTGTGGCAGAAGGCAACCTTCTATTGTTTCCATGAGCTTGATCTAGCTCTGCATGCGCTTTCACATGTTTCACATCGCTTCTGCTGATTCTGTGTGGCTTTTTTGAAAAAGACGGGTCTGAATACTCTCTAAATCTAATATTCACATTGTCTCTTCTGCTACCTCTTCTTCTTCTCTGGCAGAGCAGGTATGTACGAAGAAGCAGACTTACCCTGCCATCTACTGTATGGAGGTAGAACTACGAGCTTTATAATGCGGTCATTAGCAGGGGTAGCACCAAATCTACGTAAAAATTAATGTATGAGAAATACTGCACTTTCCACGTTTAACCTTCCAGTCAGTACTTGGAAAAGTCCAAGTAAACGAAAATGAGAGTATTTACGGTAGTACTGTACATTTACTGTTACACGTTCTTACAGTAATCCCTCACTTATGAGACCAGACCCCACGTGATAACTCAGCTTTCACCAAGCGGGATTCCTTATTTATTCATGGAATATCTTGGTAGTTACAGCAAAGAAAACCTGCTTAACACCTTCAAAATACGACATGAAATAACACCCCTATATCACCATCACACTCCTATTACCCAGTATAGTAGACATAATAAGAGAGAATAAGACATAGAAAACCTGTTTACCACCTTCTAAATACACTTTTTAACATGATTAGAGCCCTCTGGACATGAAATAACACCCCTATATCACTGTCACACTCCTATTAGCCAATATAGTAAGAGAAAATAAGACACAAATATTGACACACATTAGCATTGGGAGAGTTCCTTGTTTTTCTTTGTGTACTTCCTGTTCTGTGCAGGACTTCCTCCTGTAGTTATTGTGTCATCAATGTAACATTACTGACCCCTAGGGACCAGTGTATGGTACTACATATCATCACAACATTTTTGAGTGTTTTCTGTGACAGCCTTACATTTGTATTTGACTTCATGTAGCTATTTATAAGCTTGAAAATGCTTATTAGGCCCCTGATACATAGAATTTGCTGACATATTTTTGACTGTTGAACCCAGCAACAGCAATGATTTATGAATTCATATCTTTTTGAAGAACCATAATAGAGCCAAGCTGTGCAATTGAAGTGTGAAGTGGTGAGGGACGACTGTGTTTGGGTTTTGTGTTCTCACTTTAGTTTTTTGTTGTTTTTGTCATTCTTGCAGGTGGAGGTATCAGGACAGAACTCGGTGCTGGTGCAAAACCTGTCTTCACTGTCCAGATATCGTGTGTCGGTCCAGTCTCGCTACCCACAAGGCCTTTCTGCAGCCCTCACCAGTAACGTCAGCACCTGTAAGACACCTGACAGCTCACACGACCAATGTGTGCGCTCGTTCTTCACCTTGCCTTGTCCCATGCAGTGAAGGTGCCCTCCCCGTCAGACCTGAGGGTGACCAACTTCTCCAGCAGTGACATCACAGTACGCTGGCAGGCTGCCGCAGATGACGTCATCTCCTACCTCATTAAGTGGATCTCCCTCAGTGGAGGCCACTTGAGACAGGTGAGGGACGGCCATACAATACAGTACATGTACATCCATCCATCCATCCATCCATCCACCATCCATCCATCCATGCATCCATCCATCCATCCATCCACCATCCATCCATCCATCCATCCATTCATGCATCCATCCATCCATCCATCCATCCACCATCCATCATCCATCCACCATCCATCCATCCACCCATCCATGCATCCATCCATCCATCCACCATCCATCCATCCATCCACCCATCCATGCATGCATTTATCCACCCATCCATCCACCATCCATCCATCCATCCATCCATCCATCCACCATCCATGCATCCATCCATCCACCATCCATCCATCCATCCATCCATCCATCCATCCATCCATCCATCCATCCACCATCTATCCATCCACCATCCATCCATCCATCCATATTCTTATGCTTATCCTGGTCTGGGTCACGGGGGCAGCAGACTCAGTAGAGAATTCTAGACTTCCCGGTCCCCGACCACCTCCTCCAGCTCCTCCAGGAGGATACCAAGGCGTCCCCAGGCCAGCTGTGAGACATAATCCCTCCAGCGCGTCCTAGGTATGCCACGGGGCCTTCTCCCAACCAGGCATGCCCGGAACACCTCGCCAGGGAGGCATCCGGACTAGATGCCCGAGCCACCTCAACTGGCTCCTCAACTGAAGGAGCAGCAGCGTTTTGACTTCCCCAGATACCTCAGCCACGGTGATGGAAATGTCTGCGTTCGTGTCCTTTGACTGTGCTTCCTCTGTGTCAGTGGGATTGAGAAGAGCCTCCAAGTGTTCCTTCCACCATCTGACTATATCCTCAGTGGAGGTCAGCAGGCCCCGGACACACTTTCTGAGGTGTCGGACAGTTTGCTGAAACCTTTTCAAGGACGACCGAAAGTCGTGTTCCATGGCCTCACCGAACTCCTTTAACACCCAAGATTTTGCCTCGACCACCGCCGAAGTCGCGTGTCGCTTGTCCTGCCGGTACCTATCAGCTGCCCACAAGCCATCCATGCTCGATAGGACTCCTTCTTCAGCTTAATGGCTGTCCTGACCTCTGGTGTCCACCTTCGGGTTTGGTGCTTACCGCCACAACTGGCACCGACCACCTTGCGGCCGCAGCTCCGATCGGCTGCCTCAACAATGGAGGCACGGAATATGGCCCATTCCGACTCCATGTCCTCGTCCTCCCCCAGGATGCAGGCGAAGCTGCCGGAAGTGAGAGTTTAAAACTCGATGAATGGGAGAATCTGCCAGACGTTCCCAGCACACCCTCACTACATGTTTGGGTGTCCCAGGTCTGTCCAGCATCCTCCCCCGCCATCTAACCCAAATCACCACCAGGTGGTGATCAGTTGACAGCTCAGCCCCTCACCCGCATGCCCACTTGGACGTCCTGTAGGTGTGCTGATACGACTACAAAGTCCATCATAGACCTGCAGCCCAGGGTGTCCTGGTGCCAGGTGCACTTGTGGACATCCTGATGTTGGAACATGGTGTCTGTTGTGGACAAACTGGTTCGCATGGGTTCAGATGGGGGAGGCCGGTCCTCCCAATCAGGCCCTTCCAGGCCGACATGGATGTGGAAGTCTCCCAGGAGAACAACGGAGGAGGGAAATGACCCCCTTGTTCACTGGGGATGACTCCAACACGGAGGCACCTAGCCGGGGGGCTCTTAATAAGCCCACACCTCTGCAGCACCCCCAGAGTAAATAGAAGAAGGTCCAGTCCCTCTTGAGGACTTTGGTTCCAGAACCCAAACCCTTTTCAGTACAAGGGGAATGTGAAGGATGTACGTTTCACTCTGGTGGATCTAAAGCAGGTTCTAAGTAGAAATTCAAAATGCACAAACAAGAAATGGGAGTGAGCCAAAAACGCAATTTATTGTAAAGAAGCATTCAAGTGAAATAGGCTCTTCATCAGCTCATCAAAGTTTAAGACCATACAAAAATATATTGAAACCCCCCCCCCCAAAGTAGAAATAAGAAGGACTCAGTCATGAGTAGCTGCACCAGTCTTGTTCATGAGGTGGGCTTTGGGCGTGCGTGATGCCAGTGTTTCCAGGAGGCTAGTGGGGGTGTTGCTTCACTGTCTGGAACTCATGTCCATTTGTGTAAATCCATCCTCAAATGTTCTCCACTGGATCTAGATGAGGGGAACATGCGGGACGGTCCAAAAGAGTGAGCTTATTCCTCTTTGTGAAGTGCAGCGTTGTCCTGCTGAAAAAGCCGGTCATCACCACACAGACTTCAGTCATGAGGGACGCCCCCTGCGACATCTCCCCATGGCCGACTACCGTTTGATGCCCCTGCACAACCTGAAGCTCCATTGTTCCACTGAAGGATCATGCTGGTGGAAACCATCTCAGGTGGGATCTCCTTGTCCTGCCAGTAAGGCTGGAAGCCATCAGGAGCATCAAGGGAATAAAACTTCCACCTTTCAATGTCCCATTGGTGCTCTTTTCTTTAATATTCCAACTTTATGCTACAAAAAACACTTTTCTTATCATATTATGTTCTTCTTGTAAAGTTATGACCTTTTCTTGTTTTAATTTTTTTCTATTAATATTTTTACTTAATTTTTTTGTAAATTACTGCTCTTTTTTCCCATTTTTGCTTTTTTTTTTTGTTTTGCAAGTATTTTAAATTTTTTCAGTATTTTTCATAAATGTTCCTTTTTAATATTATGACTCATTTTTTAAAAAATGACAACTTTTATTTATTTTGATTGTTTTTTATCACAAAAAATGTTTTTCTTTAATATTTCATCTCAGTGCTGCCGAAGTGCTGACGATTCTTCCTCGTGTGACTTTGTTCTCTTAAAACTGTGAATTTTTCTCCCTACACAACGACTTTTTTCTCTTCATATTTTCACTTTATTCTCGTAAAATTACAGCAGTTTTTTTTTCCATTTTTTCTGTTTTTTTATATATCAACTTTATTCGTCCTTTTTTTTGCACAATATTTGGACTTTTCACAGGTAATTTTGTGGAGGAGGAGACAAAATGTTTTTTCTTCTGAAAAGCCTTCTGTGGCAGATGGCGTCTGATGGCTATTGAACCGCACTCGGCGCCAGTGGCGACCTTCATTTGGGCCGAGGATGGTCCCGTGCCTTGACGGACAGCCAGTGGGACCCTCGGCTGACATCTTTTTGGGTCGACGACCTGACCCTTTTGCTCCATGAGCCTCAGGATGTTTTTCAGAAGTTTGAAGTGACGAAAGAGAAGCCATGCTAGTGCAGCTCAACAATCCCACCGCCTTCAAAGAGAGAAAGCTTTTTGCCTTTGCCATCATGGCGACACCAAATCACATTCAATCCAACATTTTGCCTTTAAAGACTGTGCTCTTCAACTTTTGATGAACAGCTTATTCCCCTTGAAGACTTCTTATTGCTTTTTATTTCTTCCTTTTGCATTTTGAAGCTCTACTTTGAACCTCCTAAAGTGCTAAATGTACCTTCTTCACATTCTTCAGCTGCTCGGGTGAGGAGTGTATTCCTAATCACATCTTGACGTTCTTGAAGCTTTGGTAAGCGGTGCACATTCAGTGTGAGCTCCAGGAAGTGTTGAAGCATCTACTCAGGCCAGACGTTGGCTCGTGATAGTGCCAAGGCGGAGCCAGAGCTTGAAAAGCCTCTTCCGTGGTTAAAGTCTCCTGCTTGGGAGCAGCCTCTTGAAATACAGAAACAAAGATGCACGGATAAGATGGAAGCCTAACCCTAACCCTTGTTCCCTAGAGATGGGGGCAGGGCTATGAGCTATTAACACTCCATGTCAACCAATAAGAAACTTGACTACGTGTGAAGTACTTACTGTCACAAATCATTTTTTTCCTTTTCATGATGACGTGATTAGAGCTGCAATATGAGGAAAAGTTGTCATTGAACAATCAACTAATCAAAGACCATGAGATGTAAAAAGAGGTGACGATGTGACTCAATGCATTCATTTCTTGGAGTTTTGATCCAACAATCCTTTCCACAAAGCTAAGTGCTTTTATGTTCCCTTGCTGTACCCCGAGTGAAGCTTCAAAGCCAGGCAGGCGATGGTCAGCATGTTGCTTGTGTGTTTTCCAGCTGACGGTGAGTGGAGAGAGTGAAGGTGCCATCCTGGAGGGCGTGGAGGACGATGAGGAGTACCAGATCTCTCTGTCGGCGCTGTACGGAGACGGCGCTCAAAGTGAAGCTGTGGCCGTGCGCTACAGCACGAGTGAGTCATCGCGTACGACGAGGCCGTCGTCTCCTCGTGACGTCTCCATTCGAATGGAAAGGCTTTTGTTGACAAACACTGTAAAGAACAACGTCAACACTACACAGCATCTGCTACACCAGACCCCCACCCTTCCAGCCAGGACCGTGCACTGAAACACAAAGCACTTATTCCATTATTATGGTTGATACACATGCTAGGATCTTTGTCATGTACTCTAGCCTGCTGGTAATACCATCTTCACTCTCTGCTCTTTTTCCCTTTTTGCTTGTTGTTTTCCCAAATACTTCATCTTTCTTCTTAAATAATCTTGTTACATTTTCTTTTTGTAATATGACTTTATTCCCATAATATCATGACTTTATTCCCATAATATTATGACTTTATTCCCATAATATTATGACTTTATTCCCATAATATCATGACTTTATTCCCATCATATTATGACTTTATTCCCATAATATTGTGATGTTATTCCCATAATTTTGTGATGTTATTCCCATAAAATGAAACCTTTTTCTCGTTAGATTACCCATTTTTGATCTTAATGTTTTGACTTAATTCCTGTACAATTACTGCTTCTTTGTCCATTTGTTCTGAGTTCAGATCTATTTTTAGAATGTGCCAGTGGGCCAATCATAAAGCAGCTGCAGGCCAGTCTTTGGACCCTGCTGTAGTGGAGTGATGGTGATAAATGTCTTCGTCCCGCAGCGTCTGGAGGAGGTCCGTCCAGCGTGTCCATCTCAGAGGAGACGCCGGTCAGCTTCACGGTCAGCTGGGTCCCGCCCAACGCTCATGTCCTGCAGTATCGTGTTTCGTATGCCGCACTGACAGGCGGCGACCACCAGGACGGCGCTGTAAGCCGGCTTTTAACGGGACCTCACATCAGTGCTTTGTCTGGTAAACGGGACCTGATGGGGGTGTCGTGTGCAGGTGTTGGTCCCCGGTGGAGAAAAGCAGGTGGTGCTGGACTCCTTAAGGCCAGACACGAGATACAGCATCCTGGTCACTGCAGAGTACCGCAACAAAGAGGGGGGCAGTGCTTCAGCTCAGGGAAAAACCAGTGGGTCAACATAACATCTCCAGCAGATGTTTCATCCATCCTCCAGACATATCACACATGCTCTTGTCTTTCTGCAGCCAGCCTGCGAGTCAGCAGCGTGAGCGTGGTGCGCTCAGACCACTCCAGTATCTGTGTGTCCTGGAGACCCCTGCCGGTGGTGGACGGCTACCGCGTTGTTCTTCAGTCGGCCAAAGGTAAAGACAGAAGGTGGCATCACGGTGGATCCTTCATGAGTGTGTTCTGCCACCGCCTGCAGATAAAGCCACGCTGGAGGAAAGGGTGGACCCGAGCGTCAGCAGTCAGTGTTTCAGGCAGCTGCAGCCGCACACGCTTTACCGCATCAGCGTGCACTCGCTTCTCAGCTCAGCAGAGGGCGCCGCCGTCTCCATTCTTCATCCAACAGGTGCGTCCATGTGCGTGTGAGCTGCTGGTGGTGTGTTTGTATGAAGTATAAATCCTACATCAAATACTGCATGTTAGTACTGTATGTACTCCACCTGACATGACAACACCTGCTTGTCTGCCAGCTCTCGTCCCGGCTCAAATTCCACTCAACCCTCGCCTGTACCCTGCCCACAACCAAGGTGACCATCGTCATCATCAGCATCATCTGATAACAAACGCCAAGAAGGTCCCAACACTGTCCTCTTGTGTCCACAGTGTGTCCTGAGGTCACCATCAGAAACAACATCGTTAAAGGCCAGGCTCTCTGAAGACAATGAACATCATTGGCTCCTCCTCCACTGGTGCTAACGCTCCTGTGACGCTTGTTCTCCAGGCTTTGACATGATGGAAGCTTTCGGCCTGACCCCTAAAGATCACTCGTCCGTGGAGGGCGTCTCTGCCGAGCCTTTTGTCTTCAACATGCTGCCCACCTACACTTTGTACCCAGACATCCAGCTGACACAGAGTACCAAGTGAGTCACCAGCCGCTTTATCTTCTTACCTGCTACACAGCAAACCTGGAAAGAACCTGCACAGGAACCTGCAAAGAACCTGCTAGGTGCATGAACCTGCCAGGAACCTACAAGGAACCTCTCAAGAAACGTCCTCTGCCATTAAAGTGTACAAATAAGTGAACCACTCCGACGTAAAAACAACAGCTAATGAAGGTGTCACACCTGACGTTCCTTCTTGTTATGCAAGTGTAAAAAGAAGCTCAGCACCGTAGAAAGCAATACTATGAAATGTGGCACTAGGTAAGGAGACATACGTATGATGAATCCTTGACTTCAGTAAGTGTGAGCAAAGAAAGCCAAAGAAAAAGCCATCCTTCCTTGCTGACCTGAGGTCTGGTGTGGGAAGAACATGTCTGAGATGACTTGGATGTCTTCAATGTGTCCTCCAGGTTCATCCACCCTGCGGGCTTCTCTCCCGAACACACCATCAGCATCACCTTCCGTTTGCTGCGGGACACGCCCACAGAACCCTTCGCCCTATGGCAGCTCACTGATCACCACTTCCAGCCCAAGATGGGTGTGGTGCTGGATCGTGAGTTCTTCATGAATGCAGCTTGTAGTTCCAAGTCCGTACAGTAGATGGCAGGAAGAACACGTAGCAAAGCACATGTCACTCTTCTCACCCAGCAGCGGGTCCTTCTATGGCCCCTCCCCATCTCAAAACACTCACAGGCGGCTCCGTCTTGCTTGTGACATAAAAAACACAACAAGAAGCAAGAGAAGAAAGTTGATTTGGATTTGGAAGTGTATGTTTTTTACATGGCCCATTATGCATATTGTGTGTGTGCGTGTGCATGTGTGTGTGGTGGGTGGGGTGTTTGTGCGTGCGTGTGTGTGCAGCCTCCAGGAAACATCTTGTCTACTTCAGTCTGGATTACAGAGGAGAAGTGCAGGAGCTGAGCTTTGAGCAGCCGCAGGTGCACAGGATCTTCTACGGTAGCTTCCATAAGGTCAGACATTACACAGCAAGTAGTACAAGAGGAAGTACTACACTTACACATCCTGTGTCACACGTACTCGATAAATAAAACCACATACTTTGAGTAGTACACTAGCAATAGTAGTACTCAGAGTACAGAAGCAGCTCAGATATTTCTCGTGGGGAGACGTCGGTGGGCTCATCTTCTCTGTGATTGGCAGCTGCACTTGTCAGTCAGCCAGGTGGGCGTGTCCTTGTCTGTGGATTGCCAGCACGTGGGCGAGAGGCCCGCCCGCCCTCTGGGCAACCTACCCACCGACGGCTTTGAGATGCTGGGGAAGCTGGTGAGGAGTACAGGACCCAAAAGTGGATCTGCTCCGGTACTTTGGACTCATTTCCATTGTGTCAACACACAAGATCATCATTTCATCCTGTGTGTGTGTGTGTGTGTGTCTTCAGTTCCAGCTGCAGTCGTTTGAGATGGTGTGTAACACAACGTGGGCTGCAGAGGACACCTGCTGTGACCTGCCAGGAGGGGTCGGTACCTTTATTACATGTCTATACTGCAGCTTTTCCAAAAACGAATGAATCAATGAAGCATTTTCAAGCTTCAAAATGACTGAACAATTTAAAATACAAACACAAGGCAGAAGAAGCATTGTAATTGTGAATGTAGTGTTCTGCATTGGCCACTAGGTGTCAGTGTTCAGTAAGACAGGCATGAGACTCCACTATGGATCTCAGGGAATTGGACACTTGGAGAGTGGATGTATGTACAGGTCATGTACAGGTAGTACAAGTAGCTAGTACTGTAAGGTACTACAAGTAGGTAGTATTTTAGAGGTGATATAAGGGTAGTACAAGTAGCTAGTACTGTAAGGTACTACAAATAGGTAGTATTTTAGAGGTGATGTAAGGGTAGTACAAGTAGGTAGTATTTCTGAGGTGATGTGTGATGTAAAGGTAGTACAAGTAGGTAGTATTTCTGAGGTGATGTGTGATGTAAGGGTAGTACAAGTAGGTAGTATTTCTGAGGTGATGTGTGATGTAAAGGTAGTACAAGTAGGTAGTATTTCTGAGGTGATGTGTGATGTAAGGGTAGTACATGTAGGTAGTATTTCTGAGGTGATGTGTGCTGTAAAGGTAGTACAAGTAGGTAGTAATGTCAGGTACTACAAGTAGGTACGTAGTATTGTAGGGTAGTACAAATAGGTAGTATTTTAGAGCTGATGTAAAGGTAGTACAGGTAGGTAGTATTTTAGAGGTGATGTAAAGGTAGTACAGTTAGGTAGTATTTTAGAGGTGATGTAAAGGTAGTACAGTAAAGTATGTAGTGCTGTGTTTTTTGTCAGAGAGATGAAGAAAGTTGTCCACCTGCAGCCTACGCGTGTTTGTGTTCGTCCGAGGTTCCAGGAGCTGCCGGTTCCGTGGGCCCGCCTGTATGTCCTCACCAGTGCGGTACAAGGGTAAAGTCGTACATGGAAAAGTGCGAGTCAAGTGCGAGTCATGGTGGTATGTCTTTGCTGTCAGGGCAAGGCCGGCCCCCGTGGTGTGAAAGGAGAGAAGGGTGAGCAAGGTCACAAGGTAAATAACGCCAATGTACCACCAACATACTGCAAGTACTTTCATATTCTCATTATCCTCATTCCGAAGTGTTTGCTTCCTGCTCTTCATTCGTGCCAAAATGCATCCGTTTTTGTCATATTGTAACTTGGCTCGTGTGAAGTGAGGTTTTGGAATATCAGGACTTCAGTGTTGTCGAGTCAGGAGCACTGCTGAAGAATGAGATGTTGCGTTGGTGCAGGGGGAGATGGGACCTCCAGGGAAGAGTGGACTTGAGGGCGGTGTTGGAGCGGTGGGCAGCAGAGGGCCCAGGGGGATGGCGGTGCAAGGCAAAGCAGTGAGTAGGAGCAGACTTTGGTGTCGGATGCTGGGAAAGACGGCTAATGTCAGCCTGCTCTTAGGGGCCACCTGGGGAAAGAGGCCAAAAGGGGGACGCTGGAAGACCTGGACTTCAGGTGGCATGATTGCAGAGTTCCCTAAATTGATCCAAACATGAACTTGCTCTCTGGGTCTTTGGCTGTAGGGTGTACCAGGACCTCCAGGCCCAAAGGGGAATGAGGGCCCCCCGGGTCCCAAGGTGAGAAGTCAATGTGTCCTGCATGTCCTGGTCTTGATCAGTGAAGTTGAGTGATGAATAATGATTATGACCGTGATTATCTGGCTGCAACGTGTCTGCAGGGCATACGAGGTGTTGAGGGCAACATGGGTCCCACTGGCCCCACTGGTCCCAGAGTAAGACCCTCATCCAACCTACGCTAGTAAACGTCATGTACTACCACGTCATCGCCAACAACTGACTGCACAGTACACCTTTACTACATAATATGACAGTCTTCTTCACGTAAGATTGTTCGTGTGATAATATTCTTATAATGATGCTAACATTTCACCAGGATGAATTTAGGAAGGCTCTTTTTCAAAGCGCTTGGACACCTACTGATGACGCAACTGGTGGTTCAGTATCTTGCCCAAGGGCACTTCAACACGATCATGGGAGGACGGTGGATCGAACCCCCAACCTTCAGGTCGGGAGACGACCACGCTCCCACCTGAGCCGTGCCTCCCCCTTGTTGGAAAATACTTGATTTCTTTGTGAAGATACTCCATCTTTATTGGTGGTGATTTTGGTGCTGGCCCTGGAGCTAGGCTTGGGGGAGGGCATCACAGGGCCTTCACCCCCCCCAGTCGACCCACCACCTGGGTGACCTCGTCCACCAGTCTACCAGTTTACCAGTCTAGCAGTCTACCAGTTAACCAGTCTAGCAGTCTACCAATCTACCAGTTAACCAGTCTAGAGACCTGATGCTAGGAAGAGCAAGACCCAAATGAGGTTCCGCTGTGGAGGTATTTGACAGCGAGTATGTTTCTTTTCCAGGGTTTCCAAGGCATGCCAGGACACCCAGGACCCACTGGAGAGAGAGGTTACGTTGGACTCGTGGGGCCTACGGTAAGATGAGCGGGACAAACATCAGCCACGTGTGTGTTGTGTGTATTTACACGTGTGTGTTATGTACAGGGTCTTCCAGGGAGTAAAGGGGAGCAAGGAGAGAAGGTAGTATTGTGTACTAGTATACATGATTACATTCCTTCTCCTCGTCCTTCTTGCAGGTTTTGGTCTTTTACAGGGAGAACCTCAATCCATGGCTGCCATCTTCCACATCGTCACTGAGGCCTGTCAACAACTCATTCACAGTACCTGCTATTCCACTATTAGCATGCATTATTATGATAATACATCGCCTGTACTACTATAATACTGTACGTCCACTTGAATGTGAGTGTTTGTCTATATGTGCCCTGCCATTGGCTGGACACCAGTCCAGGGTGTACCCCGCCTGCCTGAAGTCAGCTGGGATAGGCTCCAGCATAGCCCCACAACCCTAATGGATGGATGATATATTGTGTAAAAGTCAGAGAGGAACAACATCAAATGAAGAGCACTAAATGAATACAGCACCACCATCCACCAGCACAAGCCTGGAGAACAAATGTGCACATTAGCACTCAGTAAGGTCACCAGGTCTTACCTTGATGCATTCCCACACAGTACCAGCGTTTGGGAGCAAATATGAGGTGAAAGAGGTACAAAAGGTACAAATACAGTATAGTAGTGTATCTGTGCAGCTTGGGACAAAGTTGCGTTCAAGGACCATCAAACAAAGTGAGACAAAACAACGCTCGCATTAAACATGCAAAAACAGGGGCTTTCTAACTGTATTATTTTTTGAATAAAATAATAATAAAAAATTATATAATAAAAATAAAATAATAATAGTAATAATTTCCAAAATTGATATGATTGATATATCGCTATCGTACTTATTATAGTTACAAATTATTCCTATGGACAAAATGCAATGAATCGCCGTTAAGTATTTGAATCGATTGACAGCTCTGGTTTAATACTAATAATCATACTGATAATAATAATAATTGCTGTTTTTGCTGATGTGTTTGTCAGAGGAGGTGTTGAAGATGGACATGTTGATCAGTGAGATGAGCCGTAAGAAGACTCCTGTGGAGGAGCCTGCTAGTCCCCCTGGGGAGCCGGGAATACCGGGTCCGAGGGGCCCGCCGGGCACCAGGGGGAACCAAGGGAACGTTGGCCCCAGAGGGAGACCTGGCAGACCTGGCTATCCTGGAGAACAAGGTTGTGTCCTGACTGTTCAGTCAATTACTGAGGGTCATTGTTGAGATGCTCAAACGTAAACACTTGAACTATTTCACGACAGACATTCCATTCAAGAGCAAAGATGGATCCCATGTTAGCATGCAATCATTGGACAGAGGATGAAGGAGTCCATTTTTAAATTGAGACATGATTTTGTGACAAAGTGGAAAGGAAAGTTCTTTGACCACATGCTCATTTATCAACAAGTACATTTCACAACACAACCAATGTTGGAATAGCACACCTGCCAACATGGACAATTTTTTTTACTGTGCCCGGATTTTGATTTTAAGGATTTCTTTGAAGTTTCATGAAAGCCACCAGTAGAGCTCATGTCACTTGTCTTGATGAACTCTTTCTCCTGATCCACCAATAACACTTGCAGCGAGGTGCATTCAACACCGGCAGGACAATAACCACCATGTTTATCCGTATCCAGATGGCCTTACCTCTCCAACCAACGTTTGAAAGTGCATGCAGACAAAGCTGCAGGATGCTAACCGCTCAGCAATGTGTCTTTGTGCTGTACAGGAAGACCCGGAATGCCAGGGGTGAAAGGTGATGCGGGGGTTAACGTCCAGGGGCCTTCAGGGGTGAAAGGTTACGCAGGTAGCGTTTACGTTCCCTCAGTATTATACATATTGTGCGTGCTGTGCCTCCTTACAATGTGGTGTGTGCTCTGTGTGTGTCTGCAGGTCCCCCAGGTGAGTCCAAGGTAGGAACCCAGGGTCCCAAAGGAGAAGATGGTAAGCCGGGACCCCCAGGGATCAACGGACCTCCTGGCCAACCGGGAGAGATGGGACCTCCTGGAGTGTGTGACAGCAGTGGAGGCTGCCACAGAGCTCCTCAGCAGACAGGTTGCATGCTCTCACACCTGCCATCTCATGTAAAGTCACTTCTTTTGGAGCAAATAGCGTGTCACCAGCACACTTCTGTCCATCAAATGTCCTGTTATTTCCTCTTTTCGTGTTGAGTAAGGCAAAAGAGCGAGCAGTATATCATGCACTACATTGCAGCAGCTGAAACCCTCCTTCACTGGTGCTGCCGTTCTTGCTAACTCTGTTTGTTTCCCTCTCGTCTTTGCCACAGAAGACCCGTACTATGGCTACCAGCCATGAGTGGCCATTTCAAAGCAAGCGTTTGAGTTGGCTGGAGCCCAGTGCAGCCTGAGTGAAGAAGCTGTTGGACTGATGCAGCGCTCGCAAGCAAAATAAAAGCAGAAGGACCATCTGTCATATTCCAAGGATCAGGTGGAGGTGTATGGTTTCAATAAGGAATAGTGCTGCTGTTCAATAAATACCGTATCTTCCCACTTCATCAGTTTTATACACCATGTTCGCACTGAAACCCCTTCTTCTGTCATGCACTGTATTGTATGCCCTTTTCCTTTTCTACTCTAACCTGAACTGCCTCAAAAACAATGACAACACATAATCCACGGTGTCAACTTTTTATATTACCATCCGTGGTAGAAATGACTGAGTATGTTGTACATGACTATATATATATATATATACACACACACACACACATTATGTTGACTGTATAGTTATTCATCTATGTGCTTTTGTAAGTATCTTCATCCTTTTTTACTTATGTTTCAACTGGAATAATAAAAGTTTGGTTTGGTTTGGTTTGGTTTAGTTTATTTGAACATGAAGGTTACAATGGAATACATCTCGTGAATCATTCTTTGACAGTTCCACATGTCCAAAAGGAGTAGGAAGAAGCAAAGCTTATTTAATCCTACCCCCCTTCCAATCTACATCTTGTACAGTACATGTTGTTCACTTCCTGCATTCCATGTCATGTTTTCAGTGATAGTCAGGATAACACATAATAGATAACGGTGAGATAGCCCTCCCCCCAAAAAAAGAAAGAACATTCATAATAATGATAATAATGATGACAATACTAAATAAATAAATAAATAAGAACAAAGCTTTTTCTTTTTTTTCCTTTTTTTTCTTTTTTTTTTTAAACACAACAAAGAAAATCATAAAAAATAAAAATAAAAATAAATAAATAAAAAATAAAATTTAATTAAATTAAAAAAAAATAAAATAAAATAAAATAACAAACCTGACAGAACAATCAGGACTCTTCTGCCTTGTATTTAGCAAACATCAACTGCTTGTATTGTTTTTTGAATTTGCTCATCTCTGTACATTGTTTGAGTTCTTTACTCAATCCGTTCCATAATTTAATTCCACACACGGAAATGCTGTGGGTTTTCAGCGTTGTTCTCGCATATAAATGTTTTAGGTTTAATTTTCCTCTAAGATCATATTTCTCCTCTCTGATTGAGAAATACTTAATTAGATTTTTGGGTAACGAGTTATTATTAACTTTATACATTATTCTAGCGGTTTGAAAGTGTACTAAATCTGCGAATTTTAATATCTGTGATTTTAAAAATAAAGGGTTTGTATGTTCTCTATACTTAGCATTATGAATTATCCTCACAGATCTTTTTTGCAGTACAGTGAGTGAGTGAGTTGTATTATTATTTATGTTTTTGATATATATGATTTATTTCCCTCGCAGGATTACCAAAAGACATTTATCAATAATTTTGTTCTTTATAACAACGCGAATCTATTGTTGGCAATCATGCAGTTAGTATTGGCGGCATTTGTGATCCATGACAGAACGTGTCCGACAAACCGTTGTTTCCAGTAGTGTCTATTTTGGAAGCTCACACTCAGTAATACTATTTTGGAAGCTCACGCTGTGTAATGACAACGCCTCATCAAGTCAAGCAGAATTTTCTTTCGTTTCCGGTTCGACGCCAAACTATTTAATAGCAATCGACAGAGATCGTCTCCTTGGGTCCGATTAAAATACTACGTCCCGCATTGTAATTAAATTGATCCCCATGATATGACTGGTGTCAATGTTTCGAGAAAATAAATTAGAAATTACAAAATCTTGCGCATAAACATTACGGTAGATTATTCTGAAAGTACAATATAGGAAGTTCATTATCGTCGCTGATATAGCGAAGTGCAGTAGCGGACAAGGTAGACAGCGGTGACGCTATGGCGAGCAGAAAAAGTACACGCGCGAAGCAAAACGACGGGGATAAATATTCAGTATTGTTGCCCACTTACAACGAGAGGGAAAATCTTCCATTGATTGTGTGGCTTTTGGTGAAATATTTCGATGAAAGGTGAGTTGGTGTGAACGAGCAGAGCAACTCAGCTGGCGCTAACTACTAGCTTAAACCAAGGGAGTGATGATGTGTCACTTAACTTACCTCAAGCCATGTCGTGGTAGATTTTTTTTATTAAAGTTGAGTTTGTTCTACATATTACACATCTTACCAAGCTAAAGTGTTATGTTTACAAACTATAGCTAACTATTCGCTTTGCTTGGAAATACTAGTGGCCACAAATACGAGATTATTATCATTGACGACGGAAGCCCCGACGGGACATTAGAGGTGGCGGAGCAACTGCAAACAATCTATGGAGAGGACAAAATTGTAAGTTTTTGGTTTGATGATGTTTTGTTACTACAAATTGATTGCTTGGATGATTATTTAACATTATTCTCATTTAATCTTCAAGCTTCTACGACCACG
This sequence comes from Dunckerocampus dactyliophorus, assembly GCF_027744805.1. Classification (NCBI taxonomy): domain Eukaryota; kingdom Metazoa; phylum Chordata; class Actinopteri; order Syngnathiformes; family Syngnathidae; genus Dunckerocampus; species Dunckerocampus dactyliophorus. Next base: position 51,684,408 of record NC_072819.1, on the reverse strand, counting down.
AGCGTCGAAATTGGGGCTCGGTGAGTTCAGAAGCATCAACAAAATAAATGCTTTGTAGTGCATCAGCTCAAGTGTACCAGTTTGAAATATTCATGAGAACATTTGGATATTAATTACAATAAAAAGGCACTGCTTACATCCACGGCATGAAGCACGCCAGCGGAAACTTCATCATTATCATGGATGCTGATCTCTCCCATCACGTGAGTGTGTGCAAACCAGGATACCGAGTTCATTTGCTGTGAGGTATCAAGAGATTTCATTGAGACGCTCTTTACATTTCAGCCCAAATTCATCCCAGAATTTATCAAGTAAGTCTTCAATTTCTTTCTCACTTCTTATCACAATGTCAGCAGCATGTTCTGGTACTTGATCCACTGTTACTCTTCATCTTTTGTGTCCAGGAAGCAGAAGGAGGGTGATTACGATTTGGTGTCTGGCACTCGTTATCGAGGCAACGGCGGCGTCTACGGTTGGGACCTGCGCAGGAAGCTCATCAGGTAACGTAACATACACAGCAGGAGTCACCAACTCATTGATTGCCATGGACTAGTCTATCTTTGGGAATTTGCAGGTCAATTGCAAAAATATTAGGAAAAATACATGCATGATCACATCAGCGCCATCCCCCGACAACAGGCACGCATTATGACCCCTGAACACGGCCAATACACCTTGCCGCTCTCCAGGCCCAGCCCTGAGCGCAGTGCTGGAAGTACCAGCACACACCACACCAGCTCACCCCGCAAGCAGTAGGTGTTGCGTGACGAGCACCCCCAAAATAAATCCTCCAGCTGCGGAAACGTGGATTGTTAAGGCTCACTGTTGTAACGCATCGGGCGCCTCCAGCTGCAGCAACACTCCCCCTAGCCCCAACCAGCATAGCTTGCCCGCCACGGGAAGCCATCAAGTCAGATAGAGTTGTACTTTGCTCACTGAGCTGATGCCACGCTCCCAACCCCAACAAAGAGCCACACAAGGAGAGCTGCTAAATATACCTATGTATAGTCCCAAGTCATTGCACTGAGAATCAAGCAAGTCATGTCGTAGAACAATCTGATGATCTAGCCCAGTGTCCACATTGAAATCAGTAAACACAAGAGTGTTTGATTTCAATGTAAACAATAACTGATATAGCCACTGAGCAAGACCTTGTACCTTATTAAATGATTCAGTACCAAAGACGTAATTATAACTTTGTACCTTTTTTTGCACGAGAGACAGAAAGAGGTGATGATGCAAGTGCATGCTAAAAGATATCGCTGTTTTAAGCCATAAAAACGCCACAAGCTGGAAGAAGTGCATTTGATAAAAGCACGGATCTTTTGCATATAAAAACACACTCCACAGCAAGGAGGAAGTGGAGCGTGGAGAAGTGTATGGTGCAGAATGTTACGTGTTGTAGAGACATTTTCACACACGCTGTTGGGTCCAAATGTGAACACTGTAAATAGTTGATGGTGTTATATTTTTAAATACATTGATATTTTGTTGGTTTTTGTGTTGTTTATGTTGGTATAGATGTTTAGATATCTGAGCTGTCACAAAAGCAAAACATATTTGTGTCAAAGTGAAAGTTATGCTTGAAATGTATCTTTTCACAAAGAGATGCTTTTCTCCCTGTTTTAGCTGGGAACTGATATTTCCCTGAAATGTACCTATGTTCTACTGCAGACTACTAAAGAACGCAAAAAGTAGAAACAAACACTTTTTTCTGATGAAAGACGGGAGTCTAATGTTTGCTTGGTAGGGTCCATGTTTCTATAGGCATAGAACACAATCATCTGTGTGCCTTGAAAGATCACTCCAAAAGGTTAGGGTTTAGGGTTAGGATTTAGGTTAGGGTTTAGGGTTAGGAAGGTTAGGGTTTAGGATTAGGAGGGTTAGGGTTTAGGGTTAGGAGGGTTAGGGTTAGGGTTTAGAGTTAAGGGTTGTCTTTTGTAAAATGGCAGGGAGTGAATGCGTTAAACAAAGGTGATAATAGGAATACTTTTATAAGGTTATGGTAATGAAGTTCCCCCAGTCAATGAAATACTGATTGACTTGAGAAATGTATCATGTTTTGTTGAGGCTACAAAGCTGATGATGATTGTTATTGTGTGCTAATAAGTCAGCCTACGTTTCTTGGCTTTCACAAACGTTTGGGCTGGAAAAGGTTGGTGGCACTGGTATACAGTATGAGTAATTATGCCTCACGGTTCCCAAGCTGTGGTGTTTCTTTTTCTCTCAGCCGAGGCGCCAACTTCCTGACTCAAGTGCTGCTGAGGCCTGGTGCATCTGACCTCACCGGCAGCTTCAGGTCAGGTGTATTCTCCACAAATGCGAATTGCACCTCCAGCTTCACAGATGCCATGTCATTTGATGGTGTGCACTAATACGTCTGCCAGTGGCAAAGCAAACTGAGCTTTATGAGCTTTTTGATGCAGCTCTTGTATTAGACGACATGTTGTTGCTTTTCTTCGTCCATCAGACTGTACAAGAAGAACGCCCTGGAGAGTCTGGTGGAGCGCTGCGTGTCCAAAGGTTACGTCTTCCAAATGGAGATGATCGTCCGAGCCAGACAGCTCAACTACACCATTGGAGAGGTGACACGCACACACACACAGAAATGTGCAACATGGTGCATCTTTGCCATGCCACCAGCATCACCAGTAGTACTAGCATAGTGTAGCATCTCTTTCTATGTATGCACTTGGATTTTGGATTCCATATTTTTGTGATCAGTTCAATCAAGTATTGAAAGTTAGATGAATCTCATGTTGGAGTCTCACTATTTTCCAAAAATGTAACATTCTTTATGGAAAATTCAACTTGTAAAAATACATTATTTATTTTTTCCTGTTAGGTTCCCATCTCCTTCGTAGATCGCGTCTATGGCGAGTCCAAACTCGGAGGGAACGAGATCGTGTCGTTTGTGAAAGGACTGCTTACACTCTTTGCCACCACATGATCACTCATCATGTAAAGTAATACTATAATACTCTACTGACTTCTTTCCACCCGAGAGCCAAGGAAGGACTAGAGCGCTCCCCCTGTTGGTACTAAACAGTGTTGTACGTCTAACTATCTGTGGAACATTTTACTAGTTTAGTTTGTCCTGTATATACACCCATTCATTTTCTACGGCACGTGGACCACACCCAAGTGCAGGGCACGTATAGACCCACATGTGGACAACTTAAAAACATGCATGTTTTTCAAATGTGTGAGGAGTAAACCCACACAAGCACAGGGAGAACATGCAGGCTCCACAGAGATGTTCCAGCTGAGAATCAAAGCTGCACCTCCTGACAGTGAGGCTGATCATTGGTCCACCCTGCTTCACTGTGTCTCCTCATCCCCGGTGTACAGTATGTAACAACAGAAATCATTCTTTAGTAAAACAATCATGCATGTTTTTCAAATACAGGAATTCTTCCACCAGCTTACTTGTTATTTTTCTGAAAGATTTAAATAATCAAATCTTGCTGCTGAGCTCATTTCATATTATTCCGGTTGTCATTATCCTGTGGACAACATTTCATCAGCTATATTGTGTGACGCGCATGCGCCGTACTGAAGAACAGTGTTAAAAGAGGACGCCTCCCGTTGGCCGCTTGGCGCCACTGCAGTTTATATTGTTTGTTTACCCCACACATTCCAACGTTCTGACCACAAAACCCAACAAATGTTTTTTATAAGGAAAATATCCACTTTCCAAGATGATAAATGGTTCAGAGAGAAACGGAGACTCTTAAATTGACGTAAAGACGACAGTGAGCCTCACAGTGGGCTAATTAGCAAACTGGTACGTCACTTCCGCTCTTTTATTTTCGCCATTTTGGATGGGGGCACTTTCTCGACTGGATGTGTATTGTCTGTCGAGAAGAATGGGGCAAGGTGTCTTTATTAATGTCGCCACATGTATGCTAGTTTCCTACAAACCATGAGAAATATGACGACTTTCTAGCGAAAAGTGTGAATGGAGAATGGCCTTTTAATCCATCACATGAGCTTGTGTGTTCCTGTTTGCTGACCGGAGGCGGAGAGCTAGAGAGACCGGAGTTGGAGTGAACATCGACCGACCGACGGACGGCGGGTCTCTCCGTTATTAACTGCAACTCACCTGTACGGATTTTAGCAACCAAGCCGGGGGAGTAAGCGGACGTGCTGGCTTTCCGTCTTGTCAGACGGCAGCCGTGGCTGTAAGAGCAGGTAAAACTTGTCTGTCATGATGGGATAGTTGGTTCCACGCTAGCTGCTAATGTCACCTAGCTAGCTAAACATAAGCGCCCATTATCGGACAAGCTATACAAAGTAGTCGGGGTCGTGCCGTTTTAAAACCCGTGTCGTTGCTTAGCTGCTAACGTTTCCCGGTACTATCGGTCAATAGCAGCATCTATACAATTCCCCCACGTCTGCATTTATTTCACATGTTTATTTCTAGATGGGATTATTTCCACGATCAATGCTACATGCTTTCTAGTTGCCAGGTGACACCGGAGGAGGTTGTGATTCCCCCCCTCAAAAAAAAAACTAAGTGGGAGGTGTCACTACTATCATCCAACAGCATACACCCTTCCTGTTGTTCCTGGTTGTTGGTGGCAAGAGCACACAGGTGTCACCCAGAGTTCATCCCAAACTTGAAAGGCGTCTAGTGACGTCACAAAGCCTTTGAAGGAGCTGACTAGAGGGGGGTCACGGTGGACTATGGAGGCCCTCCGTGGAGGTGCTTTTCTTCCATCCCTCCTGCTCAGCAGCCTCCCTCCTTGTCTCCTTGGCTTTTTTTCCTCCTGCTCCCCCGCCCTGTTTCTCTCACCCGTCCCCCCCACTCCCTCTCTTCCTTTTAAGCCAGTCTGTCAGACCTCCCCCAGCCCATCCCCCCTTCCTTCTCTCGCTCCCTGTCCTCCTCATCCTCCTACAGCCCATCCTCCTCACACCCTCCCTCCCCTTCCTCCTCCACTGCAGACATATTGTAGAGGCTGACTCAGTAGGAGGCGCCATTCTGTGATGGAGGCTTACATAATGGTGCGCCTCTCTAGCGCCATCTACATGTAATGGCAGAGACAGGAAGGGGGAGTGCATCTGGGTGATCTCAAACACCCCCTCATGCACACATGCAAGTCAAATCCACCTGAGGTGGAACAGTTGTGTGTTTTTGAGAAAATAGACCTAAAGTTGAACTGGAAGATTTGAGCATCCCTCACGGTAACGCTGTTCTTCAAGTGTGGTTTTGCTTTTTCTTTGGCTCAACCTCAGCATCGACTGCTAAGGATGTGTGTCCAAGTTAAAATAGACTCTTATTGTTTTTGTTTCCGTTTACATTTGAGTGACAACTAAGAATGTTCAAGGTGTGGTCTATGATGCCAACGGTACTTTATACCCATGTGCTTTTCAACACCAAGTTTGGTGAAAATCTATCATCGCCCTCACTCGTTTGCTCCACTTTGGAGAGAAGAGGCGCTCAAATGCTTGCTTTTGTGGTTGTCTTATATGCCCACCGCTTTGCTACACATCTTAAAATGCGTCTGTGCCAGCTATCAGTCAGTCCGTTACAGGCGTGGAAGTTTGATCATGTTTTTCTTTAGTGAATGCTAAACTAGCATGAACCCGTGTTCAAGGCACTTTTCTTTCACTTGTGTGTTGAAGGAAAAACAATCCAGCATGTCTGCTTGGGTGCATTGTAGTCATCTATAATGATATTGTTTATGATCAGCAAATAAGTCCAAATGTGTTCCCCCTGTTCCAGGTGGGCAGAATGTTCCAGCTCCCCGTCAACAACCTGGGTAGTCTGCGCAAAGCTCGTAAAAATGTCAAGAGAGTCCTGGGAGACATTGGCCTGGAGTACTGCAAAGACCACCTCCAGGTATTTTACAAATACTTGCATATCACAGGAGTACTTGTCATCCAGGCCTGTGTTGTCCTGACAACAACACACAGGAACCTTGCCATCCACACGCTACCAGTGTTCTGGACACCCAGGCTGTATTTTTTTGTCCAAAAGGGCTTCCATGACATCACTACCATGAGGAGAACCAGTACTATATTCACTTGTGCTGCTACGGAGGTCAGGAGAAGCAGAGTATAGAGTGGGAGGGGCCACCTTTCGTGGCCCGGCAAGGTGCACGGTATTCGGGCACACGCTCTGAGCAGCCGGTGTGACGCCACACACCCCATTTGCAGTTTCTGCTTGATTTGCTCACCTGACAGTATGGGTAACCTCGCCTCATTTGAGTCTTTTTTTTGTTTTTGTTATGTTATCGGATTTACCAGTATGACGTCATAATTCGCGTCATGCACCCCTAGTACAGGTGTACAGCATGACACAAGTGATAGTAAAGTGAATTCTCCAGGTTCTTTCACCAGGTTGCTGCTTTACTTTGAAAACTTGAGGCATATACAAGTACTGTAATATTTCTTACCATTATACAGTACATCATCCATGTGCTTCCACATACTGAGCTTTCCTAAAAAAAAAACAGACATTTATGTTGGTATCAGCCTGATATCAAAGCATCGGTTCTTGTGACAACCCTACTTCTGATGCGGGCAGTGTTTCCCACTGGACTGCTATCTATCTGTGGTGGTAGTTGGAGTCGGTAGATGACGTCATTGTCTAATTAGCATAATTAGCTATGACAGGCCATTTTTATGGACACTGTGGCAGAGAAGAAGTGAGTAATAAAACATGAAAGCAAAAGAAATATGCCTAGAAATACAAATTAATTTTCCTCCAGCACTTAGTTGTTTTTTTAACGTCCCAAACAAGGCCGAATGAGTGGTTCATGCATTCGTGTAGAGCAGGGGTCGCCAACCCATCCATCGAGAGCTCCTAGTCGATGTTTGGGACTTTGCTGGTCAATGGCCAGAACATTTAGAAACACATTTGTATTATCATATCAGTGCCCTCACCTCCTGAGAGCGACTGACAGGCACGTACTTTGACCACTGAACAGGCCTGGACGCCTCACCGCTATCCAGGCAGCAACCCGCCAGCAAGGACCCAGTCCCCAAAACCCTGCCGGAGGTACACTAGTACCTGACCACTGATCTAGACCCGCCAAAAGTGTCCAATAAAAAGTGGATAGCATTGTCGCTCGTCACTTTTTCCAGCTAGACGAGATGGCTAAATATAGCAACACTAACCCTCCTGCTACATCTTGTTCTTCTCTGGCAGGCCATTTGTAAAAGTGTGTGCATTCCATCGAAAGTACGTCAGAATGTAATAAGCATCACACCTACAAAATAAGAGCATGCGGTGCACACACGTATGCAATCTAGTCATCATAAAAGGGTTAAGTAGCAGCATATGTCATTTTCTAAAAGCAACTGGGCCGTGAGTATTTGACCAATGAAGTCAGTAATGTCAGCAACAGCGTGAGAACTCTTGAAGAGATTATGAAAAACACAAACAAAATAAACAATACTTAACACAAGGACACACCTGCACACATGCATGTTTATATTTAGGCTGGAAGAAGTATGGAAGACGTTTCTTGATCCATTGGAATGCCTGCTACAACTAAAGGTACATTTGTTTGGACAAATATAACAAGAACAAACGTAGCTCATCATAAGAGCTGATATCTCGCAACTTCAGAAACAAGCATGCTTCAGTTTTTCCATGACTTTATACACACACACACACACACACACACATATATAAGGGCTGTCAAACGATAGTTTCATCAGATTAATTACAGTTTTCAAATGAATGAATCATGATTAATCACCATTTGCAACAATGTCTGACGTGTGCCCATTTTTACTGTATTTTATTGAAAGAAAGATAAATGGATTATGTTTATGTATTAACAGCTCCTAGAAAATGTAAATCAAGCTAAAAGTTTGCACACGTGTCTGAAAATCTATTTGCCTAACAGCAACTTCTTTAAAAATAGTAGCAGAGCATTTGAATGACACTAACTGTGTTATTATGAGCAATGAGGCGTTGCATTCAAAGACACCACGTAACTTAAGTTGCATTCAAATGGTTTGTTTTTTTTTTTCTGGGATTTCCAAGCATACTTGAATGCAGCACATTGCACTTACGAAGTGAGTGATGAATACCCACTTACTGTTTTTCTTTGAGACCGCACATGTACGCATAATAATGATGATGTTGTGATGTACGGAGTGTCCATTAATGCATCTCGCGGTAGTCGAATCACAATGAGGAGGCTGAGTGGACCAGACTGGTGTTTGTGAGTTGGAGATACATATATGCTGTTGGAATCTGGGGGACTCTGGGCGGAGCTACGCTGTGCCACCGTCTGTCGTCATAACAGAGAGGTGTATCTTGACATGATGCGTATGCATTAATTACGCTAAAAAATGTAATGTAATTAATAAAATATATTATTTACCACCGTTACCGTGCAATTTATGAGTATCCAGGGCTCTCCAACCTTGTGTCTTGAGAGAGCTACTCATTTCTTTTCTGAGCTTATCTCAGCCATTAACCCTCGGGTGGTGTCTGGCAAAGCTTTTACACTTTACAGACGCTGTGGTGGTAGGAACATCGTCGTGATTCAGGTGGCTAATAAGCTCCATGTTTTTTCCCTCATGGTGGAATGCTTGCAGAACATTTTGCCCAATGTCTTCCTCTGTCCCACCCCATTAAACGGACGCCATGTTTGTTTACAAGAGAGCTCGGGGGAAGTTAGCACCGGCCGTTTGCAGCAGGTCACAGAAAAGGAGCGCTTGATTTGCTCACGCTAACCCACCTACAGCACAGTGCGGGTAATGTTGGGTTAATGGGTATGATGTCATAACTCCTCAGTAAGGATTGGTCTGATGTTTATCATGCACTCCTGTATTTTCCTGTTCACAAATGTTTCTTTTATGAGCGGCAGCTTTAGTTTGCTTTCACGACATGAGCTCCACGCATTGTTGAAAGAATGCGTAGGAATGCGCGGAGTGTACCCATTTTGCTATAAATACCAATGTTTGTGCTGAATTGAACCAAAGTCATATTCCTTGTTTGTGTAAGCACACTTGGCCAATGAAGCTGAAGATGGGGAAGCATGTTTCACCCCTGCTGATAATCCATCTTGACAAATGAAGCCCTGTGTGCGTTCCAAAGCAGCTAGGATGCCATACACACTCCCAAGCATTGACAAGCCAGTCCCATTAAAGCGTGTTTATGCAACATACCACCAGGTGAAGCATGATGCATTTTGGATAAACATGGGAACTCATTGGGAAACACTGTAAAATGAGGAATTGTAAAAATGTTTTGTTGTCTTCTCAGGACTTTAAGGACTACACGCCGCCAGAAGTGTATATAAAGCACACCTCCTGGGAAGATGTGTGCATGTGGGAGCCATCGCACACCAAATTCCAAGTGTGTATCAGCAAACATCACATCACATGTTTATTGTCTGAAAAGAATAAAGCCTGATGTCACGCTTCCTTCTGCTGTGTCCCAGGACTACCGCTCCAAACCTTTCTGCTGCTCCGGCTGCCTCTTCTCGTCCAAATACTTCTCCGCATACAAGAGCCACTTCCGCAATGTCCACAGCGAAGACTTTGAGAACAACATCCTGCTCAACTGTCCCTACTGCACGTACAACAGCAACAAGAAGACGCTGGAGACACACATCAAACTCTTCCACATGCCCAGCAACACTGTGCGCCAGGGGCCCAGCGCCGGTGGCCTCATGATGAAGGATGGCCTCCTGAAGAGGCCGGGAGACAGCGTGGAGCAGGCAGTGTATTACTGTAAGAAATGCACTTACCGGGACCCTTTGTACAACGTGGTGCGAAAGCACATCTACAGAGAACACTTCCAGCAGGTGGCGCAGCCGTACATCGCAAAACCCGGAGAGAAGGCCCAAAATGGCGGCACCGCGGGAAAACCCGAGGGGAGCAACACAAACAACGTGAACAGTCATCAGATCCACTGCAAGAAGTGTCTGTTTGTCCCCAGAACCTACGAGGCACTTGTCCAACATGTCATCGAGGACCACGAGAGGATCGGCTACCAGGTGACGGCCATGATAGGCCACACCAGCGTGATCGTCCCCCGTCCCAAACCCATCCTCCTGATACCCCCGAAAACCCAAGGAGACAAGACCATCATTGGGATGGGTCCAAAGGGGGCTGTCATGGCCACCACCAGGCCTTCAGCTTCCCAGCAGCTGGTCCGAGTCGCCTCAGCATCAAAGCCCACCTTCAGTCCTCAGAGTCTCCTCTCAGGCATTAAACACGAGTCAGTGGGCTTCAAGTCAGGGACCAACCAGCCCTTTTCCTTTGGAGGCCTACAAGGGAAGGTCATCTTACCAGGGAACGCCCAGGTTTCTCAGCAGCCTCACTCTGCAAAGCATCCGTTCTCCGGAGGCAGCCTACGGAGCCCGGTGGTGGTCAGCGCCGTGTCATCCCTCAAGTCCAGCCCCCTTGGCGCTCGGGTTCAGGCAGCCGCCACCACCGTAGCCTCGGTTACAGCCAAGAAAGGCGCCCCCTCGGTCCTGGGCCCATCTTTCACGCAGAAGTGGAAGATCTGCACCATTTGCAATGAGCTCTTCCCAGAGAACGTGTACAGCTCTCACTTTGAGAAGGAGCACAAAGCGGAGAAGGTGCCCGCCGTGGCCAACTACATCATGAAGATCCACAACTTCACCAGCAAGTGTCTCTACTGCAACCGCTACCTGCCCAGCGACACCTTGTTGAACCACATGCTCATCCACGGCCTGTCCTGCCCACACTGCCGTGCCACCTTCAACGACGTGGAGAAGATGGTGGCACACATGCGCCTGTCGCACCCGGACGAGGCGGTGGGCCCTCGCACCGACTCCCCGTTGACTTTCGACCTGACACTGCAGCAGGGCAACCCGAAGAACGTTCAGCTGATCGTGACTACCTACAACATGAAAGATGCCCCGGAGGAGTCGGTGGCTTTTCACGCACAAAACCACACGGCCATTCCGCCTTCGCTGTCCGCCTCCCTGCTGTCCACCAAAAGGTTGTTATCGCAGCACCCTTCCAAACCAGTGGATCCAGTCAAGAATGTCCCAGCAGCTGCTGTACCGTACAAGAGGGACATAGGAAAGACCCTTTGTCCCCTTTGCTTCTCCATCCTCAAAGGTCCCATCTCGGACTCCTTGGCTCACCACCTAAAGGAGAGGCACCAAGTCATCCAGACGGTACACCCGGTGGAAAAGAAGCTGACCTACAAGTGTATTCACTGCCTGGGCGTGTACACCAGCAACATGACGGCCTCCACCATCACCTTACATCTCGTCCACTGTCGAGGCGTAGGGAAACCTCACAACGGCCAGGATAGGTCCGCTCATGCCTCACGAACCGGCCAGGCCGTCAAACGGACCGGCTTCGACAGCTCCGACACAAGTGCGCCAAAAAGGCGGCGGGGACCTCCCGGAGAGAGGGCGCACCCGAGAGATATGAACACTCAATTTGAGGAAAACCCAGACGAACCCGTCTCTCTAGCGTTGGACCCCAAGGGACTGGAAAACGAGTCATACGAGTCGAGGAAGGCATTCCTGACCCGCTACTTCAACCGAGCGCCGTACGCCACTCAGCAGGAGGTGGAGAAGCTGGCGGCCGCGCTCTGGCTGTGGAAGTCAGACGTCTCCGGTCACTTCGTCAACACTCGCAGGAAATGCGCGCAGGAGTGCGAAAGCCTGCGCCCTGGCGTCCTGCTCGGGTTCAGCATGGAGGAAGCGGGCCAGGTGAGCCACGAGCTGGCGTTAGATGGGGGTGTGTTTGACGCCAGACCCAGCAAAAGGAGGACGACCAGGAACCGCTTGGGGCTGTCGGAACTAGCCCGCCAGAGACGGAAGGAGGCAACGGCGAGCGGTGACGCCGACTCCTTAAAAGCCAAATGTACCACCCAAACCAAGACAATCAACTGCACCTCGCCGCTGAAAACACCCCTCGTACTTTCCGAGCCCATCGCCATCGACTCGGACAGTGAGGACGAGTCCGTGCAAACGCTCTGTCTTCATGTCGACGTCCAGCGTCTGGGTGCTGAGGAGAGAACGGTGGAAGTTAAGAAGATTTCTGATTTGGAGGACATGTCAGACGAGGACGATGACGAGGAGGATGAGGAGGATGAGGAAGGGGAGCGCTTGGAGAACGGCTTTGATTTGGCAGAGAGCTCAAGAGGACAGGCGTCCCTGCCCATTATCATCCCCAAATTCATCCCCTCGTCCGCCAGGCGGGGCGGCAAGCAGCAGGTGTGACCTCTGACCTCTTTTAGACCGTACCAACACATCTGCCTCACCTGGACTCCACAAGGACCATGTTTGAAAGCAGGAGCTCAGAACAAGCCATCCAATCACAATGACGTGAGACCACAGCGGCACACGAAGAGGAAGGTGAAGCAAACTAGCAGGAAAAAAGCATCCTGAGATGTGCTGAACACCTCGTCATCTTCATCTTCATCATAGGGTGTTGATTCTTTTTGTCATTTTAAGGAACTACCTGAAGTCTTCTGTTACCCCCACACACCACTGGATGGTAACAACACACTGAACTTTTTAGCCTGTATTTGTTGTGCACTTTTATTTGACATCAACAATAAAGTGCTGTCATTGTTTCTTACTGAAAAAAGTGCTGCAGAGATCACAGGGCTATTATTTTTCTTTATTTTTATTCATATCCGCTTAAATCTGCAACACAGCAGCAACAGAACCACTGTTGGAATAGCCAATCAATAGCGTTGATCGTAAACAGAACAGCATGCGTTCTTAAAGCATTTTTAAAGCGCATGCAGAGCTAGCTAAAGCTGCTCATGCGCTATAAATACCTCAGGTAAGTGCCAGGGTGTCTTAATTAGCGCCACAAGAATGCTTTGGTGGCAGCGGCTGTGGCTGTAGGCAACCTCCTGATGTGTGTGTGTTTTGTTTTGTTTTTTTTTAGAGTAACCCCACAAGATGGCAATAGCCACACGTGAGATATCTAGCTCTGCATGCGCTTTAAAACGTATTTGTAATGGCAAATACAAATTATTAATATTTGCATGTTGCAAATGTGAAAAAGGTCAGATGATTCTCTATCCAGCCTCCACTTCCTCATCTGGAAGACAAAATGGAGGGAAAGACCAGTTGCCATGCTGGGGAGGTGGGAGGGGGGCTCATCTGCAGTGCTGTGTGCAAAGGAGGAGGGAGGGAGAGGATGGAGGGGTGAGGAGGCTGATGGCTGCTGGGGGTGTTGAATGGCGCCCCCCAGTGTTGTGTTATCAAAGGTCATTTTCACCCCAGATGACCCCTGTGTGGCCGTTAGTATTAGCGTGATGGTCACATGATAGTAGAGTCCAAGGCCTTTGCAAGCTTGTCCAGTGCAGTGAAGGCTGATGATGGGTGAGGCTATTGCTAGCGCCCCCTGCCGTGTGAGGCTATAGTGGAAATATGGAGGATTTCTAGATGTTTCCTGATTCAAGTGCACCCATGTGACCTCTCCAGCCAATCAGCACAGTGCAATAGTAGCCACTGTGTTCACTCCACTTGGACACTCCGCCCTGCCGTGGTAGTACCAAGCACCACCGTAACCTTTTACACAGATACCAGCTAAGTGTGATATCGTTTACTGTATATTTGCAAACTACAGCAGATAGAATTGTTGATATGATACTGTTCAAAGTAGCGATGTCCCGATCACATCTTGAGGATCGGCCGCTGATCCTCTGAAGATAGATAATATCGGCTTCGGCCACAAGATCGGGCCGATCCAGGTGCCGTATCACTTTGTCAACTTTGGGCCACACTCCAACACGGTAGGTGAGGTGATGTACCTCCAAGGTGGTCGCCACCCGCAAGAAGAGACGGCAACACCATGCAGACATGTCACGTTGGCCGTCAGACGTTGGGCTCCATAGCTACAGCGATAGCTCCCCCTCACTGCAACCGGACTGCTGTGTCATGGTGACCAATGGTGGCCATGATATCAGGTATGAAGTAATGGCCGCCGCCGCCCCCCTCCCCGTGAGTAATGGTCTCACCTTGGCCACCCCAATCAAACATGCCACTGCTGGGAGGGGAAGTGCTGCTCTAACCCTGGTTGTTTATACTAGGGACCGTCAATAAATTACTGTTACACTGAAGAGAGCCTGTTAAAAAAAGTCATCTATTCACACATCTATAAATCACACCACGAATGGATCTATAACCAGCTCTATCCTGAAGTATTTAGAACGCCTATTTTTCCAATTGTATCTTTTTTTAATTGGATGGTTCATTTATTGGATTAGGGACCTGACACAGGTTTGTTCCAAAAGCCAAACAATATTGTTGGTCATGCTGTGGAATAAAAAAGTACATTCAGCAATATTTTGCTTGCATTATTTTTAATGCTTTAAAGATCTAGTTTCATCACCATATTCAATTCCACACATTCATGTTTATGTATTTGTATTTGTATGTATTTGTACTTTATCTATCCCACAGCGGGGAAATTCACTTGTTACAGCAGCAAGCAAGATACGCAAGTAAAGAATACAGTGTAAAGAATACATATTGACTACAACATGGTTTAGGTGGTGCAGGTGTTGTAGAGCCTGACAGCGGTCGGTATGAAGGAGCATGTTTGGAACAAAAGCTTATTTTAAAAAGGGGAGACAATAAAAACAATCGAATCGGATTGGAAGCTAAAAAATGTGGATCGGAACATCAAGAGTTCAAAGTGTTAATTTGATCGAGACGCGGGGTGTTGTGCTTTCGGTGAGCAGCAGATGTCGCCTGAGAAGTATACATTAACTTTATTATTAGAAAACTTTATCACACCTCCTACGCTATCTTTTTCTAATTAAAAAAGGTCAAATGATGCTTAATTTGAATAAAACGTTTACCCGTATACTTTACGAATGCATTAGTAGACTGTTCATATCTCTTATTTTGAAGAAGCGACGTTTATTTTGAAGTGTCTCCAGGCAGGCACAGAGCGGCGAGAAGCTCCACGGGAGTCCGCCAGTCACACGCTCAGTAGCGGCTACCGGAGCACCGGCTACGGCCAGCATGATGCGAAGCGAGTCGGGGCGCTGCTGCTGAGGAATTTGTTTGGCGGGGAAAATTTATGAACATTTTGGACGTGTTTTCTGGAAGTGAATCTTGGCGGGAGGATCCTCCTTTCTGGGTCTGGGAGCGGAGGCGCTTGAAGCGGGCAAGGCGAGCGAGGTCGGCGGCGGTGGAGGTGCCGCTGCTAACGAAACATGAACAAAAACCACCGTATGCCGAGTAATCGTTCTCTGAGTGCCGTGGAGGTGAAGAGCAAGGTGAATATGAAGACTTTTATCGCATTTTCCTGCTTTTTGTGCCACTTTGGCCAAGGCATTACGGCCACTCAAGGCTAATTTAGCTTGCTAGGTGCTTATTATCAAGTTGTTACCGTAATGTAGGCGAAATTAGCCATGATCGCCGCTACAAACTTCATTCAAGATGTTTTAACAGCAGAATGCTATAAAAAGATGACAATAAAGCTGCTTTTGACTACAGCATTTGAAGTGTTAAGTTTTGTTAGTTGCGGTGATGTCACCTGTCAGCTTCCACTTGAAGCAAATATTGACACAAAGATGAGGTCAAGTTGACATAAGTTGCAGGCAGTGTTTCGTTCTTTGTCGAAAGGAAGGTGGAATTAGCTGCGTTAGGGCTTGTTTTCCTCTTTGGGAGCGTACAGGTGTCTTTCGGCCCGCAGGCCTCACCTTGCTCTGCTGTGGGCGGGGCCTCAGCCACTTTAGGCAATGACGACACAACTCTTCCTAATCCGCCCAGTTGGACACTTCGTGACATCCCATGCTGCTGTTTGGCTAGTTGGTGCTGAATGATAAGTACTGGAAAGTTGGTGACACGAATCCCTCCTGCTACGTCTTCTTGTTTTCTGGCAGAGCAGGTGTGCTTTCATGCCAAAAGCGTCTGCTAGATTTGCCACAGGTGGCTTTTTGAAAAGACTATCTAGGCGGTTTTGAATACGCCAGAAATATAGCGCCCAGATGGCAAAGTTGGCGGTGCTGATCCCTGCTAAGGAGCAGAGCTAGCATGCCATCTGCTGTACGGGGTTGGAACTACATGCTACATGTTAAACGGAATATGATGTTTATTGGTTTATGGCTGGCTGCCACTGATCACATGATAAAAACACATTGACTTGCCATGATGGATATTATTGATGATTAATATTTTGGCTTTGGGGGCGCCCCTCCCCCCACAGTTTGGCGCGGAGTTCCGTCGCTTCTCTCTGGACCGCGCCAAGCCGGGCCGCTTTGATGAGTTCTACGGCCTGCTGCAGCACGTGCACCGCATTCCCAACGTGGACCTGCTGGTGGGCTACGCCGACGTGCATGGCGACCTGCTGCCCATCAACAACGACGACAACTACCACAAGGCCCTGTCCACCGCCAGCCCCCTCCTCAGACTCTTCCTGCAGAGGAAAGGTAAGAGCAATGAAGCACTCACAGGCACCATGCTAGAAGCCACAGCATTATGGGGGTTAGCATCTAGCTACCGTACATGCAGCTCTCCTCCTCCTGCTCCTCCTTCTTCTTCTAACTCTGCTGCTAGCAGACTTTTTGGGAATACATGTCCAGCTGCCTCTCAGATGTGCTACTTTCCTTTAGGATTGGTTCCGGCAATATGCACGCTAGCTTTCTTCTGGCTCCGCTCCACAATGTCGTGTGCGTCCTTTACTCTACTTAGTTAGCTAGAGCACTTAGTTAGCAGCGGACGTGTCTTTCTGGAAGACACTGCTGTGCTCGCCTCACAATGTTGTGTGCATCCATGCTTACTGTATATTTAGCATTTGATTTGATTATATTTTATTGTGTTTTTTTAAATGTCTTATTTTTTATATATATATTTTATTTGTACTATGTTCATTTCATTTTTGTACTTCTAATTTTAAAATTTGTTGCAATGCCATTTATGTACTGGATGTTTTCAACTGCAGTTTCCCTGCGCATACTGTGTGTACTCCAATAAGGCTGCAATATTAAGTTTATTGCAGCAATACATCCATGAGCAGTTAGAGGTCATCATGAGGAAATCATAAATACCACCTTTATTTAACACAATTTTGCATTTGTAAACAAATGTGCTAGAAAAAAATTGACATATTTCACTTGTAGCAGAACACAAGCTAATAGTTGGATGAAGTCTACTATAGAAATGCGTTTTCTCCACATTGCGTACTACTACTTACTACACCATGAATTGGAACATGTGCTCGTGGCTGAAAGCTTCGTATGTTAGCTGGACTGCGGCTGCATAATCCTTTTCATTTGTGGTGTCCAGTATCTGTAATGTATAGCGAATGTGATACTCGTAGCTATTTGAATACCTGACATAGTACTCACTTTATGTACACAGCTGTTGAGGAATTATGTGTCATGACTTTATTCCTAATTTTCCAAAAATGCTGACTTTATTTGTTGTTTTGCTTGTTTCTCATTCACTACTTATTATTATAGAATTATTATTATTATTCTTTTAAAATTGTGACTTTTTTCCTCTTAATATTTACACTTCATTCTTGCCAAATGACTGCTGATCCTTCTGTTTTTTTCAAGTATTTCTCAGGACAAGAGAGGTTGCAGCTGTACAGGGACTACTCTAAAGTGGTGTGCGTGTAAATGATCAATGATCAACGCAGTCTGGACTTGTTGTGCTACGTAGACTTTGAGCTCGTGAGTGCTTCCGTGGGATGTGTGAGGCCAGCGGTTGCACAAGAGTGGACCTTTGGACTGTGTCGGCCATATTGGGTACATTCATTGTGGGTGTGCAGACGTTGGCTGATCGTGTGTGCCTGGCTGCTGAGCGCTAACATCGAGTAGCGAAAAAACACACCTTGATATCTGCCTGAGCCCCGCCCCCGCCACAGCAACTACGTGCCACCCATGAGGTGTCCACTGTTTACTTGTTGTCATGACAACACCGAAGAGGAGTCGCTGATTCATCTCCTAATGACTCTTTGGACTGCCAGACGTTGGCACCTGAACATGGACGTCCGGCACCCGTCATGCAGAACAGTACCTTGTGTTCATTCTGTGCCAGGGCGTCGTTGCCTTCACATCTTTGAATGGTCACCTGGCAGGTAGAGAGCAGGGAAAGCATGTTTGCATTAGCATGGCTAATTGCTAAGCGCTGACTCACTGGCTGTGGAAGACAGCCACGCCCCCTGCATGATGCATGACACGGTGTGTGGAGTGAGTTATGGGCGCCACGAGCAGGTGCGGCCAGCTACACGAGTGAGCAACGTGTTCCCATCCAGGGTGAATTCCTAGTCTCCCAGGCTTTTGATTGGCTGTCAGATGCGGATGAAGTAGTCTTGCTCGTATTGGAGATAAAGGCGATGAATTTAAACTGACCTGATATGTTTGCGGTGGCGCCAACGCCTTCCCTTCTTCTTTGTTTCTCAAGCGTCCATCATGTTTCCCCTTGGTTACCTGCCAGAGCGCACATTTAGCATCTCGTCCACTCATTGGTCCTCGTCTGAGCCACAGACTTGAAAAGTTGAACATTTTCCAACTTTCTGGGATCACGTCGCAAGCCAGCATGCGCACGATGACGTGCACGAGCACAGACTTTCACATGCGTGTCGCTTGGCTGGGCGTGACTGGTGATAATGGCCTATCTCGCAGGATCCCCTGCAAGCCAACGGACGAGAGGCAACATCACTTCCTGTGTGTGGTGCCCAGAAGGGAAGAGGAAGGAGGATGGTAGCATGTTGTGTGTACTGGGGGCATGGAACGGGGGGTCAAGGCTCGTGGTCATTAGAGCAGTGAAAGGGGGGTGGAGTCTCATGGAAGTCTGATTGGAATTCAGCCGTACTGAGAGGAGGTTAGCGGCAATGCTATTAGTGAGTTAGGAATGCAGAGTGGGGCCCAAGCTGGGGAAAGAAGACAGACGAAAGAAAGGAGTGTGCAAAGTGTGGAACGGACACTTTGGACAGACAGCAGCTCATACACAGCCTGGCTGTCTCACTGCTGCTGCTGATGGACCCGACCACGCGTACTTACCATGGGTACTTACTATGGGTACTTATGGACCCGACCACGCATACTTACCATGGGTACTTACTATGGGTACTTACCATGGGTACTTATGGACCCGACCACGCGCACTTACCACGGGTACTTACCACAGGTACTTACTATGAGTACTTATGGACCCAACCACAGGTACTTACCATGGGTACTTATCACGGGTACTTACTATGGGTACTTATGGACCCAACCACGCGTACTTACCATGGGTACTTACCACGGGTACTTACCATGGGTACTTACCATGGGTACTTATGGACCTGACCACGCGTACTTACCATGGGTACTTACTATGGGTACTTATGGACCTGACCACGCGTACTTACCATGGGTACTTATGGACCTGACCACGCGTACTTACCCTGGGTACATATGGACCCGACCACGCGTACTTACCACGGGTACTTACCATGGGTACTTATCACGGGTACTTACTATAGGTACTTATGGACCCAACCACGCGTACTTACCACGGGTACTTACCACGGATACTTACCATGGGTACTTAGCACGGGTACTTACCATGGGTACTTATGGACCCGATCACGCGTACTTACCATGGGTACTTATGGACCTGACCACGCGTACTTACCATGGGTACTTATGGACCCGACCACGCGTACTTACCATGGGTACTTATGGACCCGACCACGCGTACTTACCATGGGTACTTATGGACCCGACCACGCGTACTTACCATGGGTACTTATGGACCTGACCACGCATACTTACCATGGGTACTTACCATTGGTACCATTGGACCCACCAATATGTACTTATGGACCCAAAGCTGGGTACACATTAGGGATGTCCTGATTGGATGTTCAGGACCAGGATCGGCTGCTGATGTGTTGTATTTCCAAAGATCAGCAGTCATTTTCCAAGAATGAAGTTCCAACATGAATAACACCAAAGGTGTCATGTAAAATGTAGAAAATGTAGAAATACAATAGTACAAATAACGTAGCAATACGTTTTTCTAGGAGCATTAAGCACATTCTTCTTTCAAGTTATGAAAATTATGAAAAACAAAACAACAAAGGAAGGTTTTTTATTTTTATAATATTAGCTGGTGGAAAAAGCACAAAATATTATGCTTATAAAGTCATAATTAGGAGGGGGGGAAGTTGCAGTTTTACAAGAATAATCTTATAATAATATGAGGAAAAATAATTCATTTTAGTAGCATAGACATGAAATATGAAAGGATTTTTTAATAAGTCAGAATAAACAAAATTAAGATCATCATTTTTGGAAAATTAGGTTGGGGAATAAAGTCATAATATTGTGGGAATAAAGTCACAATATTATGGGAATAAAGTCATAATATTATGGGAATAAAGTTATAATATTATGGGAATAAAGTCATAATATGATGGGAATAAAGTCATAATATTATGGGAATAAAGTCATAATGTTATGGAAATAAAGTCATAATATAATGGGAATAAAGTCATAATATGATGGTAATAAAGTCATGATATTATGGGAATAAAGTCATAATATGATGGGAATAAAGTCATAACATTACGGGAATAAAGTCATAATATGATTATGGAATAAGAAACCAATAGTAAAATGTGAAAAAGATATAGAGTATATAGTTTATCTTTAGAAATAAAGATATAGAGTATATTTGTCATCTACTGGATATGACAAAGCTGAGATGCTGTTTTGTTTTGAAGTATGCACATTGCATGTTAGCATATGTTAGCATCGGTGGCGTGCCAGCAGTGCATCCTATGTGGCCCTCGCTGGGGGAGGGGGTTTGGTGTGACCTGTCACTTATGAAAAAGGGTCAGGTTACGTGCGGGTGGGGCTCTTTAAAGATGGCTGATCAGCCTGAAGGTTGGACTTTCTGCACGCCAACTTTCTGTCTTTCTTCTGTCAGTGTTGCTCCTCGGCGTCTTTCTCGTGTCTTCCTGCACTCGCTTTGCCTTTTCCTGGCACACACACACACACACACACACACACACACTATGTGCCAGTGTGTGTCAGGAACGTGTCAGCACAGCGGCTGGTGGTGAATGTTCAGGCTTGTCATCAACAAAGCTGACAGTTTCCAGAAGAGCACAAGCTCGGCCTTGTTGCCTTTTATCTTGGAGGCCATGCTGTGGCTCATGATGGACACTTAACACACTCAGGACCTGGACCCTCTGCACAAAGCCAGCTAAGCATCAACGAAGCTCTTCAATTCCTCTGATTTCTTGGAGTGTTTCCTTGCTAAGATCAAAGTTATTCACCAAGTGTCTTGGGCCTGAGGTCAGCAATCACAGGAACTGCCAGCTGCACCGTGAATGTGAAGCACAGCAGCGTGATGGCCGTGTGAGTGAACATCAGTCATCCTTACATTTTGCTGAGTTTCATCATCATGACTTGCTAAGAGTTACAAGTGATTGGTTCATTGACTGCCAATCAATGGGGGACCACACCTCCTTACCAAGACCAACCTTTCTGTCCTGTCCTTGCTCACAAATCAGCCTGAAGCTAAGATTGGTCATTACTCAACACAATAGTCTGACTCACGGTGTCGTCTAAGAGAACACTAAAATCATCACACAGCAACTTAACCCACAAAAGGCAGGTCAGGAACATACAAGACAAGTACCAATATGAGGGTGCAAGAATATCTTGTCTGCTTCCCATCATGCATTGCTGTGCACTATGTGGGTGTGATGATGATGTTTTCTGTCTTGTGTTTTTTGCAGAGGAAGCAGATTATTTGGGAAGTGACTCGCTGACGAGAAAGAAAAACACGGTGCTGTCGGCGGTGCTCCTGCGGCCCGACGCCAACAGGAAGAAGCCGCCGGTTATCATCAGCCTCCCGAGGGACTTCCGCCCCGTCTCGTCCATCATCGATGTGGACATCCTGCCCGAGACGCACCGCCGGGTACGCCTGTACAAGCACGGCCAGGAAAAGCCTCTGGGCTTCTACATCCGCGACGGGTCCAGCGTGAGGGTCACGCCGCAGGGCTTGGAGAAGGTGCCGGGCATTTTTATCTCCCGGATGGTTCCCGGCGGCCTGGCGGAGAGCACGGGTCTTCTGGCCGTCAATGACGAGGTGCTGGAGGTGAACGGCATCGAGGTGGCCGGCAAGTCTCTGGACCAAGTGACAGACATGATGATCGCTAACAGCCACAAGCTCATCATCACCGTAAAGCCGGCCAACCAGCGGAACAACATCGTCCGAGGCAGCGGCGGAGCGTCCGGTAGCTCGGGACGCTCCTCGGACAGCGGGGCCAGCTTCTACGGCTACTCCTCATCCGCCAGCCTCGCCGCCGCAGCCTCTTTGCCATCACACATCATCCAGAACTTCCCAGTGGGCGTGATGGACAGTGACGAGGACGACGAGGACCTGGTGATCGAGGCGGGTGGCGACAGCGAGCCTGTCCACCACATGCTGTCCGACTACACTGTGCCGCCGCCGCCGCTGCTTCCTCGCTACGAACCACACCTCAACCTGCGAGCCGCCGCCTCGCCTCCCCCGCTCTCAGTCAACGGCGGCATGATGGCTAGTGCCAGCAGTGGCTCCCTGAGTAGGGCCAAGCGCTCCACGCCGTCGCCAGACAGAGCCGTGAGTAGGCGGAGTCTTGAGGAGGACGGCACTGTCATAACACTCTAGACCGGCCAATCGCACGCTAAGAGACACTTCCGTACACGCACATTAGTACGTTTACATCAGGCACTTCTTACAGACATCCATGGTAGCATAGATGCTAACATCATGCTGATATACACGCTAAAATGATAACACACAATAACATGATGGTGGCAGACATGGAACCTCATGTTAACATCATGCTAGCATACAGTACGTGATAACACCAATGCTAACGTCATGCTGTCATCATGCTAACAAATCTGCTAACATACGCAGATGGTGACTCCCCACAAACAATACTGAAATGTTTGTACGCCCCTACGTACACCCCCGACATGCACCCCACGCACGCGCTTTGTAGGAGACGTCCCTCCACATTCTTGCAAGTTTCTGGCAGAAAGTGTGTGTGTGTGTGAGTGACAGCTGACCTCCCTCTGGGGGGCGTAGTGGAGCTCCAGTGCCCCCTTGTGTCCACTCCAGCGATCACATCCAAGCGCTGAGGACACAAGAAGACATTTTAGCACGACAATCGTCCATGAGAATATGACCTGCAGTCATCATCATCATCGTGTTCTTATTAATCTGGGAATCACTGAGTAACGTTTTAGACGTACAGCGGAAGGAACCTTCATTTGTTGAACTTTCTCTACTGTCATGCAAGTGTAAAAAGAAGCTAAGCTCGTTGTTGACTGGGCCACATTGTGCTCAGCAGCCTGGACGCATGGCTGCTGTGTGGTTAGCATGTGGACGCTGATGTAAACCCGGCCATCTTTTCCAAATGATATTTTGTTTTGAAAAGTTTCTACGTGTCCAACCCTCAAATAGAATACAACACGGAAGTAAATACCCCCTCAGTTGACAGACGCGCCCATACTTTGCTTTGTTGTACTAAGGTCTGTGGTTATCATCACACTTTTCCTATTTGGCCAAAAAAGCCAAAGAAAAAGCAGGATGCGGGAACTTGACGTCGGATGGTGCGTTGGCGTATTGTTCCGGGGCCATCTTAGGGCGAAAGCACGTGAAAGTGAAGCTCCTTCCCTCGGGACATCCAGGAGCGTCGAAGCCTCCACAGGTGAATGTTGTTGATTCCACGGGGGTGTTTGGTGCATATTGTGCTTGCACAGCGTTGGTACGTAAACACAGTAGAGCACATGCCGTGCACGCCGTACATGTACGTGCACGATAGCAGCTGCATTGGTGAAGGATGTCCACACGAGAACACCACCCGTGATGATCCTGCCTTGTAAATGGATGTCTTCTGTGCTACAGCGGATGCTAATCATTCCAATACACGAGTACATGTTAAATTATTTCTTCTATGCTGGTATTTATTCTCTCATCCTCAACTGGATAAAGCCAGCCGGTTTGTTTGTGTGTTTTTGATCGTATTGTACTTCCAGCTTAAGCAACACGTTGGATCTTTCTTTTTCATACTGTGAATTGTTCTTTGAAAGCAGAACATTCAGAGCTTTCTTGTTTCAGAAATGATTGAACTGCTTGGCCAGATAAATGCTGAGTCATATATTTAGATTTGTAACGAAGATTTGTCAGTATTTTCATATCGGATGATGAAATGATGAACATTTTTACCATGTTTGAAGATTCTTACTGGAGCTGTACGAATAAACAGATGTACGCCTGTTGATTGGATGAAATAATTCTATTAAATCAGAAATCATTCATGTGGCGCAGCTGTGTTTGCCTCCATTGTGTGCCGCCTTCAGGCCCCTTTCTTCATCTAAGCTAATGTTACTCCTCACCGTCATGCCGGTCACACTTCCGGCCATCACAATAAGAGCTGACGTGAACAAAATAAAAAAAATAATAAAACAGCTAGCATTGGCTGTGTAATATTGTGGGGCTACTTTTGAGTTACTGGCTCTCAGTACCAGACTCGCTAGTGTAACCCGCCTTACTTTCCTCTGCGTTGTGTTCTGGTGGGTTATGAAGGAAGGAGACTTGATGGTCTTTGAGGTCTTTTATTTCTGTGCGAAACATACAATGAGTGAGCTGTGTGCTCCTCCATGCATTCCCTGGTTCCCCTCGTCCATGCCAGAAACAGGTATAGAATACTCATTGGAACACAGCACATGGCACACGATACAATACAACTTTGAAATAATACAAATGTACAACGGGTGCAATGACATACCTGTGCGAAACATACAATGAGTGAGCTGTGTGCTCCTCCATGCATTCCCTGGTTCCCCTGGGAATCAAAAAGGAGATACTAAATCAGGGGTAGGGAACCTATGGCTCGGGAGCCAGATGTGGCTCTTTTGATGACTGCATCTGGCTCCCAGACATTTCTTAACACCATCAAATGTCTTTATTTTTTATTTTTTACGGACATTTTAAAGTAAAACATGATAGAAATCACAGTATTAAAAATAACGTTCAAAATATAAAACTTTGACATGCATTTTAATCTATCCATCCATGTTCTAGAGGCATGCGGGTGGCCAGAGCCCATGCCAGCCGTCCTTCCCATACTTTTCAGGTCAAACACCAAAACTTGATTATTGAATAATGTGGTAGCCTACCCGGGTCATTGAGAGGTCAAGAAGTAAGCTTCGCTCCTTTAAACAGTCAGCTAGCTAATTCTGCACAGCAAAACCTTTTGATGAAGAAGATGGCAAAAAGACCGATGCGGAGTACGATGTAAAACCATGCAGAACCAGAAGTTGCATTCATGGTTAGAAATATTTTACTTAATATTGTTTAGCTTCAGTAGAACTGTGTTATTAAAAATAATCAATTCAACGACATATTGTATTCTGAAATTGTTGGTCTTGCTTAAAAATGCACACATTTAGTTGTACTCAGTGTTACAAAATATGATGTGGCTCTCACGGAAATACATTTTAAAAAATGCGGCTTTCATGGCTCTCTTAGTCAAAAAGGTTCCTGACCCCTGTACTAAATGGATTGCACATGTGCAGACATGAAAAGACGGCCGCTAGCCGACCTGTGCTAGCAAAGCTAGCTTCCACCTTGTCAGCAATTAAAGTTCCAAAGTACACGAAACAACCAGCGAAAACTCTCACTCAACATCCATGATACTACACACAACACAGCACAGTCTGCGACGACACAGTACACCAACTTCTCACAACTCTCGGGGAAAGAGCACATTTTACGTCTCACCTCGTCCATGCCAGAAACAGGTATGGACGAGAGCGCACACGCACCGTGACGTGATGACGTCACCACGCTCCAGCACACACTGACGCAACACTCGCACCACACAAAACCAGTACACTAACATATTTATACATACAATATAACAATGATGCTCTAAGTGTTTTGGTGAAATTAACAATGCTTTAAACTCGTTACACTAGCGTGTGGATGCTTCTGTCATCTTTATTTACTATCGCACTTCCGTACCAAGCGACGTAGCAGACCAAGCGCATGCTTCCGGGTTTATTAGCAGATTCCAACATTTAACCAATCACGGACATGATGACGACACCGAAGTGTAGACGAGTCGACATGCTACGACGTACTGTATATATTTATATTGCAATAAGTGGTGAGTATGACTTAACTTTTCACAAACCTTTTGTTTACTGCTGCCGTTTGTTCGTTTGTTCGTTGTTCGTTTGTTCGTTTGTCTCCAATCCAATCATCTTTCCCCAACATTCCCCAACATCAAGTATTTCTCAATCAGTGAGGAGAAATATGATCTTAGAGGAAAATTAAACCTAAAACATTTATATGCGAGAACAACGCTGAAAACCCACAGCATTTCCGTGTGTGGAATTAAATTATGGAACGGATTGAGTAAAGAACTCAAACAATGTACAGAGATGAGCAAATTCAAAAAACAATACAAGCAGTTGATGTTTGCTAAATACAAGGCAGAAGAGTCCTGATTGTTCTGTCAGGTTTGTTATTTTATTTATTTTTTTTATTTTCTATTTTATTTAATTTAATTTTATTTTATTTTTTATTTATTTATTTTTATTTATTTATTTATTTATTTATTTATTTATTTATTTATTTTATAATTTTCTTTGTTGTGTTTAAAAAAAAAAAAAAGGAAAGGGAAAAAAAAGAAAAAAAAAGCTTTGTTCTTATTTATTTATTTATTTATTTAGTATTGTCATCATTATTATTATTATTATTAATGTTCTTTCTTTTTTTGGGGGGAGGGCTATCTCACCGTTATCTATTATGTGTTATCCTGACTATCACTGAAAACATGACATGGAATCCAGGAAGTGAACTACATGTACTGTACTAGATGTAGAATGGATGGGGGGTAGGATTAAATAAGCTTTGCTTCTTCCTACTCCTTTTGGACATGTGGAACTGTCAAAGAATGATTCACGAGATGTATTCCATTGTAACCTTCATGTTCAAATAAACTAAACCAAACCAAACCAAACATTTGGCCAATAAGACAGCGTAGCTACTTCCGTCTTAATTAGCATATTTCAGCATTTGACCAATCGCGGATGATGACGACACTTCGTATCTGTGGCAGTTTTCACTCAGTTTTCAGAAAAATCGACGGCGCAGCAATAAAAAAAAAAGAATTTCCTCCATCTGCTTCAACCGGTGCGGCTGATAAGTACGGAGCCCCGGAGGGGACATGGAGAAAAAAATATGATGGGTAAAAAAAAAGAATGAACTTTTGCGTTCCCTGACAAAACTTTTGCAAGATAACGCAAAAGCGACTGTGGTAAAGATGGAAACATATTGACATATTCACACTTCCGGGATCAATAACTCCCAAGTGAATGTCTCTAACACAGCAAAACCATACCTCTTTCCAACCGTGGCAACACAGACAAACAGCTACAACCCAGTTTTTATCAAAACGGGCCGTGTTCTGTGTAGTCTGACTTCTATTGATCTCTGTGAGAAGCCGGCAGCGAGACCGGAGCGCAGAGACCGTCTACAAATGTCTTCTTCTTCACCTGTATTATGGCGGTTGGCATCAATGTTGACAACTCCTAAGCAAGACAAGCATCTATAGCAGGGGTAACCAACGTGGTGCCCGCGGGCACCAGGTAGCCCCCCCACGACCATTGAATATGTCAATATGTTTCCATCTTTACCACAGTCGGTTTTGCGTTCCCTCGCAAAACAGTTTTGTGTTATCACGCAAAAGTTTTGCGAGGGAACGCACAAGTTCATTCTTTTTTTTTTTACCCATCATATTTTTTTTCTCCATGTCCCCTCCGGGGCTCCGTAGATAAGCGGTGGTGCCGTGTGTGTACAATGAAATAATATTTCAGTCTTACTCTCGTGTGCTCAGAAGATGTTCACGAACGTTCTCGCGTTTCATTTGCTCGACACGTGCACGGCTTTCCGTTCTTTCATTGGCTGACACCTGCTTGCAAACGTACGCGTGAGCAACGCTTTCAAATGCTGCTTTACATTCATTCTGCTTTGTTTTCAGGCGTGATCTCAACCTGTGTATGCTTGCCCCACTCTGGAAAGAGCACACCTGTAAAAAGTAACTCCTTTGGCAGACCTAATCCATCCCTGTACGAGCAGTGACAAAAGATGGATGCCTTGTACGGATGAGGAAAAACAAAATAAT
The DNA here is from genome assembly GCF_027744805.1 of Dunckerocampus dactyliophorus. Taxonomy (NCBI): domain Eukaryota; kingdom Metazoa; phylum Chordata; class Actinopteri; order Syngnathiformes; family Syngnathidae; genus Dunckerocampus; species Dunckerocampus dactyliophorus. The sequence continues at coordinate 51,656,280 of NC_072819.1, read as the reverse complement.
ATTTCACTCACTTTACTTGAGTGCTACTTTTACCTTTCATACGTGTTTCATGTATTCGATATGATCTATTATTTACTCTTATACTGTATTTGTTGTCTACCGGTACTGTTATTGTCTTTACTGGCTGGAGTTGGTGGATAGTTTTTTTCACCTCATATTTAGCTCTTAAACCAGGGGTGTCCAAAGTGCGGCCTGGGGGCCATTTGTGGGCTGTGGTTATCAGCAGTAGTCTTACAAGAATAAAGTCATTAATATTAAGAGAAAAAGTTGTAATCTCAGAAGAAAAAATTTAGTTTTATGAGAATAACCTTGTACTATTATGAGGAACTATAACATCTTTTATGTCAGAGGTTATAATAATATTATGGGAATAAAGTCCAAATATGGCAAGAAAATGTACAAGAAAGGTGAAATATTTGGAAATTAAAAACAACAGCAGCATAAATGGAAAAATCAGTCATAATTTTACAAGAAGAAAGTCCAAATATTAAGAGACAATAGTTGCATTACAATGGAAAAAAATACAATTTTACAAGAATAAGCTTGTAATATTGAGGAATTCTATGTCACTTCAGTAGCATAAAGGTTGGGGAACAAGTTCTAATATGTGAATAAAGTCAAAATATCGAGGAAATAACGTCATAACATTACAAGAACATCTACAATTGAAATATTTAGAACAAATATTTACAGCAAAAAAAAATGGGGAAAAAGAGTGAAGTTGATGCTAATAATAGGCTTTTTCACTGATATCACAAAGCTGACATGTAGTTTTTCCCTTGAAATATACAGTAGATAACTTCTTAGCATACCTACACGCCTTGCATCCATCGTCAAACACTTTTTCTCTCTCCCTTTCTTCCCGCTCTTTGACACTAACTGGTGGTCCCGTTCCGCCAGTATACAAACGTACCGTTCCACCGGCTCGCCGAAAACGGTGTTGGCTACTTGTTTTAGTAAGTACTCCTCACATTCTGCCTGTTTCTGTTGTTGCTGTCGTTGTATAATAAAACGCTTTTTTAATCACAATTATTTTGAAAATCCAACTCTTAAGAACATTTTCATACTTAATACACACACACACCAACTCCAAACTGCTTTTGCTGTTTTTTTTCATGGCGACAGCACCCCTGCTTTCACGTATAGACAATATTGATCTGCAGACACCGTATAGTCATAATCATGCACACCACGGGTGTCCAAAGTGCAGCACGGGGGCCATTTGCGACCCACTGCGGTGGTTTTATTGGCCCGCAGGACAATCTAAAAATGTCATTCAACAACCAAACTTATATAAAAAAAACAGCAGTAGCAAAATGGGAACATCAATCAAAAGTGAAAATATGAAGAGAAGAGTTGCAGTCTAGCAAGGAAGAAAAGCCATCATTTCATAAGAATAAAGTCACAGGATGAGGAAATATGCCGTTTTAGTAGCACGACGTTGAAATATTAAAGAGTCCAAAACACTGAATAAAGTTGTCATTTCTGGAAACTTATGCTGGGGGGAAATGTATAACATGGAAATAAAATAAAAATAAAATAAACATAAAAAATAAAATAAAATATTAGGAGAAGAAAGTTGAAATATTATGAAAAATAATATTAAAAAATCAACAGCAGAAATGTTAAAGTCAAAATATTAAGAGAAAAAAATAGTTTTCTAATGAGCAAAGAAGTAGCGATGTCACTTTGGTAGCATAAAGGTTGGGGAACAAGTTATGATATCATGGGAATAAAGTTCAAACATTGAGTTCCTCAATGTTACAACAACTGTTGTCTCTTAATATTTGAACTTTATTCTTGTAAAATTACTTTATTCCCATAATATTATAAGCTCTGATGTAAAAAAGTTATTTTCTCATAAAAAGTTATATTTCCTCATATTACAAGGTTATTCTCATAAAACTGCGGCTTTTTCTTCTGATATTACGACGTTTTCTCTTAATATTAAAGACTTTATTCTAGTACTTTTTATTCTGAATTGAAGTCCAAGTGAACAAAATGAGAAAAGACGTCCTGTATTACGATTTAGCGTATTGCTGGGATTACAAAAGTATCAACCATAAAATGTTTGGAAGACGTGGATAAAGCACGGAATTCTGCTGTTCTGTCCTAATGATCCGTTTGATCGGAGTAGGTTTTCAATTTGTGATCAAATACACAGATGGTCATCACACGAGGCGTAGGAACTTTGTCAGCACCATCAGTGGTGTTCCTTTGGACCAGTGGGTGTTTCAGCCTTCCAACTCGAGACACCCTCACCGCAGGCGGCCAACGACAGGTGATGAAGGCTGGCCCTGCGTCCCACGGCCGATCGTAACTAAAGTAGTGCCTGTTTTGTCTTTTTAAATACATATTGTGTGTCACTGATGTCTCTTTTGGTGTGAAATGTATTTTGAATGCACATTCCAATGTAAAGGATCAGCTGCAGTCACAGGAAATAGAACGACGAACGTGAAAGAAGTCCAGGTCCAAAGACGTGTGGAAGCTTGGAAAGAAAGTGGACTTAGCAGGCGTCATGCTGTGCTTTTGCACGCCCACGAGAGGGAAGATCCCAAAGATCTTTTATCACTTTTTCACAGAGACAAAAGTGAGGCTTGATGAGCAAACAGGAACAGCATATTCCCCCCGGGCCGATGACAGTTCAGCATGCTTGGCCGCATCACCCAAAAAGTCTCCTGCTGGATTCACTAGAGAGCGCCCCCTTGTGGCCACATCAGGTCAGTGCTTGAGTGGCATTGCCATCATTGTAGGTGACCAGCATGTAGGCTTTCCCACGAGGGCAAATAGCATCCTGGACCAAGTCTACAGCAACATGAAAGGTGCTTTGAAGGCTGTTCCAAGTCCCCATTTTGGAAATCTAATGTCTCTTCTGTTGTTGTTGCATAATTTATTGGTATTAATGTTTCTTATGTTCTTATTCATTTTCTTGTGCTTTAATTTATTTTCTTGTGAGAATGAACAGAACAAGAATTTCATTGCATAGCAGAACTACCTGTTTTACATGCATATGACAATAAAACTCTTGAAACTTGAAATTGTCTGCATTGCATCAAAACATCCAGCGCCCCAAGTGACCCAAAAAACAGCCTACACCACATGCGCTGGGACAATGCAGCAGTCACAAACCACACCGGCAAAATGCAATGAATGCCGAGAGCACCCCCCCACAACAGGTACATGAGAGAAATGCTGCGCTCCCGGAGCCAAAGGTGGCTTCGTACTTGGTGGAGAAAGCCTTGCTGGCAAGCAGAGGTCAGATGTTGCTCAGAGGAACACCCCCAAAGCACGATGTTTCCACCTCCATGTTTGGCAGCAGGGACGCTGTCCTTGGGGTCGTCGTCGTGTGGATGCTCAGTTTTGGTGTGACGTGAGCACACGACACCCTCGCAAGCCTCATCTGAGTCTTCTTGGGCAGAAGCACCTCAAGTCCTTTACTTCAAGTGGCCGACTTGTGGCTTTTCATGCTGACCGTGCTCCCAACTCCCTTGACATCATCAACCAGGGGGTTGCGGGCTGCTCCCTCACCTTCCTCACCATCATCCTTACCCCGCCGGGTGGAATCCTGACTTTTCAAGTGGAACCTTCAAACAGTATTTTATTTCAAACAAACACATTGCATTCAGCACACTTGTTGGCTCGCCCACCGGCGCCAAGACTGTCCAGGGCGTATTTTGTTCTTCTAGAAGCGTGACGCCTTTCCCCACAAAGATTTGAGTATTAAAGCAGTAGACTAAATTAAATGTTGTGGTGGTTTTACTTGTTAGGTAATAACCCCCCAGGAGGTTTTGAGGGGGTATTTAGACATGGCTACGAGTAATGCGTCTGTGTAGGCTCTCAGTCGTACAGGAGTTGTCCAACGAGGGAAAGGCTTCTTGAGACGTCATCTGTACTTCTGTGAAGAAGGTGTCAGACGTTTCGCTCCTCATCCGAAGAGCTTCGTCAGCGAACTAACAAGTGCTGGTAGCCTAGGCCTTAAATACAGTAAGAGTGGGCGGAATTGGTGTGCCAACCCCCTCCTCCTATTGGTTCCTTACACTAAGACTGGGAGGAGTTGTGGTCTTATCCTCTCCTGCCATTCGCACCTCCGATCAAAGGGAAGTGTAGCTCCCTGAGTTGGGTATGAACGACTCTGATACTGGCTCGTTAGCATCTATTGTTCTGGCTCGGCCCTGGCTCCACCTCATTTGCAACACTAAGAGCTGTGGGTTTTGGTCTCAGTAACCTGCTGAACACAGGGTCCAAATTAAACCTCAAACCACCGTTCCGATTCAATGATGGGTTCTGTTGTTTGACAAAAATAGCTTCCTTTACTCCTCTTTCAAACCATCTGTTTTCTTTGGCCAAAAGCTTTACCTCGCTGTCCTCAAAAGAGTGATTGGTTGCTTTAAGGTGTAGATGTACTGCTGATTGAGGACCACTAGAATTGTCCCTGCGATGTTGATAAAGCCTTTTTTGGAGCATTTGCTTAGTTTCCCCAATGTAGTGCTCTTTGCATTCCTCATCTTTACAGTGGATGGAATAGACCACATTGCTCTGTTTTTGGTTTGGAGCCTTGTCTTTAGGATGCACTAATTTTTGTCTCAGGGTATTTACTGGTTTGAAATAGGTAGGAATTTTTTGTTGCCATAAGCACTCACACACGCCGCACGCAACACAAGCACACACTCATAGCACTTTATTTATTTATTTGTATTATTTATTTGTATTAATGTCTGTATTAATGTCTGTGTCTGTTTTTGTTGCTTAATTTATTGGTATATATGTTTATGTGTTTATGTTTCTTATGTTCTTATTCTTTCTTGTGTTTTCTTTCTTTTCTTGGGAGAATGAACAGAATAAGATTTTCATTGCATAGTATAACTGCTGTTTTACCATGCACATGACAATAAAACTCTCTTGAATCTTGAATCTTGAATCTTGAATAAGATCCTCTGAAGTTTTTCGGAGACCCCAGCTACATAAGGGACTACCACTCCTCATTTTTTTGCTTCTGTGGGCTTTTGGGTTTCTTTCCCTACTCTCTTCTTTTGACATTTGTTAAAAGCCCACCGCGGGTACCCACAGGTTGAGAGCGCTCTCTGGACATGTTGTGTCTCCTTTTTCCTTCCCTCAGCACTAGTTGGTATTTGTTCCGCTCTATGTTGGAGGGTCCTAATAACCCCTAGTTGATGTTGTAGTGGATGGTTTGATTCAAAAAGCAGGTATTGGTCAGTGTGTGTGGCCTTTCTAAAGACCTCTGGAAGTAGCTGTCTGTCCTCTCCTATAATTACCTTGCAGTCTAAGAAGGCTAGTTGGTTCTCTTTCGTGTCCTCGTGAGTAAATTTGATATTGGTGTCCACCGCATTGATTTGATCTGTGAAAGACTGAATTTCCTGTTTTTTGATTATGACCAAGGTGTCATCCACGTATCTAAACCAGTGCCTTGGTTTTGTCCCTGAGAAGGATGTGAGAGCCTGTTTCTCCATCTCTTCCATGTACAGATTCGCCACTATGGGTGAGGCTGGTGAGCCCATAGCACAACCATGAATTTGTCTGTAAAATTTCCCTCTAAACTGAAAATGTGTAGTGTTAAGGCAAATTTCCAATAATTGGCAGATGTGGTCAGCACTAAGTTTTGTTCTCCGATGCAGAGTTGAGTCCTCGAGCAGTCTCTTCCTCACCACCGAGACTGCTGCTGAGGTGGGGACAGATGTGAAAAGTGAAGTCACATCATAAGACACCAAAGTTTCCTCTGGCTCCAATCTGAGGTCTTTGATACTCGCCACAAACCCTTTTGTGTTCTCTATATGATGATCAGTGTTGCCTACCAACGGGGATAAGACTGTTTTTACATATTTAGCTTCATTGTACGTGGTAGAGTCAATGCTACAGACAATGGGTCTTTGAAGGAGCAGCCGGATCACACAGCAGAGACCATCCCCATTTCTGACAAAGAAATCCTTGGACGGAATTGAATTCCAGGTCATGGAAGAAATGCGAATATATAAATATCAAGTTACAAGATGAAGGGTTGTTGTTGTTCTTCTTCTTCTCCTTTTGGCTTTTTCCTTCAGGGGTCGCCACAGCGAATCAATTGCCTCCATCTAACCCTGTCTTCTGCGTCCTCTTCTCTCACACCAACTACCTTCATGTCCTCTTTCACTACATCCATAAACCTCCTCTTTGGTCTTCCTCTAGGCCTCCTGCCTGGCAGTTCCAAACTCAGCATCCTTCTACCTGTATATTCCCTATCTCTCCTCTGGACATGTCCAAACCATCTCAGTCTGGCCTCTCTGACTTTATCTTCAAAACCTCTAACATGTGCTGTCCCTCTGATGTACTCATTCCTGATCCTATCCTTCCTGGTCTCTCCCAGAGAGAACCTCAGCATCTTCACCTCTGCTACCTCCAGCTCTGTCTCCTGTCTTTTCCTCATGGACAATGTCTCTAGACCAAACACCACCACAGTTTTGTACACCTTTCCTTTCATTTTAGCTGAAACTCTTCTATCACACATCACACCTGACACTTTTCTCCACCCGTACCATCCTGCCTGTTCACGCTTCTTCACCTCTTTTCCACACTCTCCATTGCTCTGGACTGTTGACCCTAAGTACTTCAAATCCTCCACCTTCTTGATCTCGTCTCCCTGTAAGCTCACTCTTCCACTTGGGTCCCTCTCATTCACACACATGTACTCTGTCTTACTGCGGCTAACCTTCATTCCTCTCCTTTCCAGGGCAAACCTCCACCTCTCTAGCTTCTCCTCCACCTGTTCCCTGCTCTCACTGCAGATCACAATGTCATCTGCAAACATCATAGTCCATGGAGATTCCTGTCTAACCTCGTCTGTCAGTCTGTCCATCACCATAGCGAACAAGAAGGGGCTCAGAGCTGATCCCTGATGCAGTCCCACCTCCACCTTGAACTCCTCTGTCACACCTACAGCACACCTCACCACTGTCTTCCAGTCCTCATACATGTCCTGCACCGCTCTAACATACTTCTCTGCCACTCCAGACTTCCTCATACAATAGCACACTTCCTCTCTGGGCACCCTGTCATAAGCTTTCTCCACATCTACAAAAACACAATGCAGCTCCGTCTGGCCTTCTCTGTACTTCTCTATCAACATCCTCAAAGCAAATACTGCCTCTGTAGTACTCTTTTTTTGGCATGAAACCATACTGCTGCTCACAAATGCTCACTTGTGCCCTTAGTCTAGCTTCAACTACTCTTTCCCATAACTTCATCAGCTTTATTCCTCTGTAGTTGCCACAGCTCTGCACATCTCCCTTGTTCTTCAAAATGGGCACCAGCACACTTCTCCTCCATTCCTCAGGCATCTTTTCATGATCTAAGATCCTGTTGAACAACCCAGTCAGAAACTCTACTGCCACCTCTCCTATGATAGCACACACATCACAGATACTCCAGCAAATACACACATACAAGTATATACACAAGGAGACTACAAAGTTCCTCTTCACAGTATTACGTCATAAACATGGCGCTTCTCTGAACATTAGCTTCAGCTCGTTTGGCAGTGCCTTTAGCTTTAGCATTAGCTGGTTTAGACCTCGTTAACTTGAAACACGCATACACCGTAACACATACACATTCCATAACACGTTTAAACATTCAATGACACATTCATAAGCATAAACTACTTCTTTGGAAGAACAAAATCCTGAAAAGGGGAATTATTGAACCAGGACAAACGGACACGATCTTTCCTCAAGCCACATTTGTAATGTCTAAGGAGGAGGACATGAGGTGTTTTTAGTATGACCCAAAAGCGCTAAGCCCCCCCTGCTGGAGCCCTCCAGTACTACAATAACTATTGCTTTTTCTGTTACAAAAACATGAAGCCAAAAACATTTTACTGTACTCTTCCTGCTGCAACTAACAACATTTCAAGCATGAAATAGGTACCATATGAGCATTAAAGCAATTATTAAACATTACTTCTGTGACACCCACATTTATTCAATCTGTCACAATTGGACATGCTCAGTTAGTCATTTTTCCAACTATTCCCATAATATTTGGATTTCATTCTCATAACATAACATTTCCACAACCTCATTTTCCAAAAATGACAACTTTTAAGAAAACATCTTTTGTAATATTTAAACTTTGTGCTACTAAAATGATATTTTTTCCTCATGACGTTACTCTTATAAAATGAGTTTGATTAGATTGCAACTTCTCCTGATGTGCAAATGGCCCCCAGGCCGCACTTTGGACACCTTTGTGTCAGCACATTGTTCCATGTCACATACGCGTAGCCTGAAGGCTTCTTTGTGAGCAGCTTCTTATTTTAACTGGCAGGAATTCTACCTAATCATTTTATTATCTCGATTTTCACTGTCCTGGTAGTTCACAAGTTCTGGCAGATCAAGGATGATGTCACCGAGAGGATGAAGGCCTTTGGAGGCTTCTTGCCTGTTATGTCTACCTTGCTCTGCATGATGATGCAAGTTCTTGTGTGATGGCGCCTGCCTGTACTTGAGAAGATGGAAGAGGACACATGATCAACTCACCTTTAATTTTCTATTTATTTATGGGAGCCTGTCAGGTTAGCTTGTTGAACATCTTCATATTTACTTCAAAATTCATTTGTTCCATCCACTACGTAGGTACCGTAAATCACGGTGTATAAACCGCGCTTTTTTTCCACCTCTAAGAAGCAAAAAATCGGGGTGCGGTTTATACACGATGACAGGTCTGTGACCAGACTCGGACTGAAAAATAATATCAGACAACGCTTCTACAACGCTTCAGCGGAAGATCACTCGTACACTCGTGGAGCGGTAAAAAAAATTAATCACCGCTCGTTCACCACTGTTTAACAGAAGTTGGACCCCGTTAAGGCAACGCCGTATCCGCTCGGCCACCGCTGATGGTCCCTCCTACCGCTCCGAAAGTTTTGAGCTGCACAAAATATTACGAGCGGCCAATTTTCCGCCACGGCAAAGTTCATCACGGCTCCAACAACACCCAGTCAAAGTTTGGCGCCACTAGACGCAAGTTCGTGGACGCTTGGGTCCGCTAGGCCAGACTTTGGCTATAAATACCGGGAGACATTGACCAGAAGCGCATTTGGAAAGCCGTCTGTGGGTCAGACAGTTGCTTTGACTTTAGCGCCCTCTGCTGTACAGTTGCTGAACATGCTTGTGTATGCTTGAATAAACGTTGGAGTTTATTCACATTCACACTGAAGCAATGCAACATTATGTAATTCCCTTGCAGATGAATTGATGGACTTTCTTCTTCTTTTTGAAATTGCTTAGTACCTTTATGCATGTTGATTTGAGATGAAAGAGTTGGCAAGCATTTATGAACTAAACTTTTTTTTCCCCCACCGTGAGTCTGAAAATGGGGGTGCGGTTAATACACGGTTTATACACCGTGATTTACGGTAATACAGTTGGTGGTAAGTCCTAATAACTCTTAGGAACATACAGTGTTGATGGTGTCATGAGCTGTGGTGCTGCTCTGCTGCCCTCTTGTGTCCGTCTGTTGTAGCACACCCACCGACCCGTGGAGGGGAGCTCATGCACACCTGGAACCAATTACCTCGTGGACTATTTAAACCCTGTCTTACTAGCTTACCTGTTGCCAGGTTGTTTGGTTTGGTTTAGTTTATTTGAACATGAAGGTTCCAATGGAATACATCTCATGAATCATTTCACAGTTCCACATGTCCTAAAGGAGTAGGAAGAAGCAAAGCTTATTTAATCCTACCCCCCATCCATTCCACATCTAGTACAGTACATATTATTCACTTCCTGCTTTCCATGGAATATTATAACATATAATAATCAGTGTAATAATAAATAATAACAAAAAAACAATCATGACAGAACAATCATAGTGATGATCAAGACTCTTCTTCCTTGTATTTATTTGTATTTGTATTTTATTTGTATTTGTACTTTATTTATCCCACAGCGGGGAAATTCACTTGTTACAGCAGCAAGCAAGATACGCAAGTAAAGAATACATAGTGACTACAACATGGTTCAGGTGGTGCAGGTGTTGTAGAGCCTGACAGCGGTCGGTATGAAGGACATGCGGAACCTCTCCTTCTTACACCGTGGGTGTAACAGTCTGCTGCTGAAGGAGCTGCTAAGAGAACCCACAGTGTCATGTAGCGGGTGAGAGGTGTTGTCCATGATGGATGTCAGCTTAGCCAACATCCTTCTCTCCCCCACTTCCTCCATGGAGTCCAGAGGACCGTCCAGGACAGAGCTCGCTCTCCTGATCAGTCTATTGATCCTGCTCCTGTCCCTGTCCGTGCTGTCCCCTCTCCAGCAGCCCACAGCATAGAAGATGGCTGAGGCCACCACAGAGTCATAAAAGGTCCGTAAAAGAGTCCTGCACACACCAAAGGACCTCAGTCTCCTCAGCAGGTGGAGGCGACTCTGGCCCTTCTTGTAGAGGGCGTGGGTGTTGACGGACCAGTCCAGTTTGTTGTTAAGGTGAACACCCAGGAATTTGTAGCTGTCTACCAACTCTATGTCCGCTCCCTGGATGTTCACCGGTGTGAAGTGGGATGTTTTCCTCTGGAAGTTAATGATCATCTCCTTTGTCTTGCTGGTGTTGAGTTGCAGCTGGTTAAGCTCACTCCAGCTGACAAAGTCCCTGATGACCGTCCTGTATTCCAGATCGTTCCCCTCTGAAACCAACCCACAATGGCTGTGTCGTCGGAGAACTTCTGGATGTGACACTGTGTGGAGTTGTGTGTGAAGTCCGAGGTGTAGAGGGTGAAGAGGAAAGGGGAGAGCACCGTACCCTGAGGGGCACCTGTGCTGCAGAGTACCATGTCAGACACACAGTGACTAAGGGGCGTAGAGGATGGCTGGGATGGGGATGTGGGGGTGAAGAGTGGTGAGTTGGTAGGGGAGGGAGGGGGGGCAGACTCAAATCTGTTAAAAAACAGATTGAGTTCATCTGCCCAGATCTTGTCCCCACTGGCTTGGTTTCTCCCCACTCCTTTACCATGGCCTGTGATGGTCTGCAGGCCTCTCCAGACTTCCCTGGCATTATTCTCTTCCAGCCGCTTCTCCAGTTTCCTCCTGTAGCAGTCCTTCCCCTTCCTGATCTTATGCCGGAGTTCCCTCTGGACTCTGCACAGCTCCTCCTTGTCCCCCGAGTTGAAGACCCTTTTCTTCTTATTCAGCAGGGCCTTAATCTCAGAGGTCACCCAGGGTTTGTTGTTGGGAAAACACCGCACCAACTTGGAGGGCACAGTGTTCTCCACACAGAAGTTGATAAAGTGAGTCAGGCTGTCAACGTCACTGCCATGGGGACTGCAGAGCGCTTCCCAGTCTGTTGTCTGGAAGCAGTCTCTGAGCCTAGCACTGCTCCCCTCAGACCACTGCTTCACAGGCCTCTTCACAGGGGGTTGTCTATTCACTACTGGAGTGTAGTCTGTGACGAGATGGACGAGGTTGTGATCAGAACGACCCAGCGGGGGGAGGGGGGATGAGGTGTATGCATCCTTGATGTTTGCATACAGGAGGTCCAAAGTTTAATTGTCTCTAGTGTGGCATTTGACATACTGGGTGAAGGTGGGAAGAGCAGAGGACAGGGAAGCATGATTGAAGTCACCGGAGATGAGGAGGAGGGATTGGGGGTGCTGGTTCTGAAGTTGAGAGACGATGGTGTGGATCTGCTCTACAGCTGCAGCAGCGACCGCTGAGGGGGGGATGTACACAGTCATAGCAATAACATGTGAAAACTCCCTCGGAAGGTAGTATGGCCGCATGCTAACCACTAACAGTTCCACGTCCCTGGTGCACAGTTGCTCCTTCACACAGATGTGTCCCGGGTGGCACCATCTATCATTCACAAACACAGCGATTCCCCCTCCCTTCTTCTTACCGCTCTCCGTTGCATTCCTGTCCACTCGTACCAACTGGAATCGGTCCAGTGTGACGTGTGAATCCGGAGAAAGCTCACTCAGCCACGTCTCCGTGAAGCACATGAGGCTGCATTCCCGGTACTCCCTCTGCAGTCGGGTCAGCGTCGTTAGCTCTTCCATCTTGTTGGGGAGAGATCTTACGTTCCTCATGATGACAGACGGTAGACATGGCTTGTACCGTCTTTTCCGCTTCTTGCACTTCACTCCCGACCTGCATCCTCTTCTGCTCCTCCGCAGCTCCTTGGGGATCTCCGGCCTCTCCGTGCAGAGAGGGGGTGTGTGGCACAGGGCTAACTGCTGATCCCGGGTGTAAACAATGGAGCCTTGGTTGAATGGGGAGCCATGGCTGAAGAGGTTTCCCACAGTTGAACTGAAAAGTTCAAAGAGCATCAAGGCGCAGACTAGAAAAGTAACAATATGAACCTCCATAGCTGCACACTCGACCAAATGCGACCAAAAGAAAAAGTAAGAAGACTAAAATACTATAAAAACACTAAAAGGTGGAAGAAAAGTACAGAGCTGCTGTAACCGGCAGCCACACACACGGCGCCATTTTGAAAAAGAATGATCCTCACTAATATGTGATATTAAAAATAAAGGTTTGTATGTTGTCTATACTTGGTATTATGAATGATCCTCACTAATATGTGATATTAAAAATAAAGGTTTGTATGTTGTCTATACTTGGTATTATGAATGATCCTCACCATCTTTTTTGCAGTACAGTGAGTGAAGATTGCTTTTGTAATTATTTCCCCTTTTGTAATTATTTCCACACAATACATTAAATATGCTAATACTAAGGAACAGAGTGTGGAGTGATTTATGATCAACAACATATTTTGCTTTATTCAATATAGAGATATTTCTCACCACCTTTTGTTGTACATTTTTAATATGAGAGTTCCAACTCATTTTTTCGTCTATTATGACCCCCAGGAATTTATATTCTTTCACTCTTTCAATGTCCACTCCGTTTATTTGTATTTGATCGTACGTAAATAGCATTATTTTAGTTTTACTTAATTTCAGGGATAATCTGTTCCTGTCAAACCATGACTTTAATATGACCTTTTCATCCTTGACCTTTTTAATGATTTCTTGTGTGCTTTCCCCACAACAAAAGGCACTGGTATCATCCGCAAATAATACCAACTTTAAGTCCTTTGTTACTTTACAAATGTCGTTGATGTAGAAATTGAACAGTTTTGGTCCCAATATGGACCCCTGGGGTACTCCACACGTGGTGTATAAACTCCCAGATGTGTATTCTCCTAGCTTTACAAATTGCTTCCTGTTTGCTAGGTAGCTTTTAACCCAATTCAAAACTAATTCTCTAATTCCGTACCTTTCTAATTTTGATATTAAAATATTGTGATGAATTGTATGGAAGGCTTTTGTCAGATCCATGAATACAGCATCTTCACATCTTCTGTTGTCTATAGCAGTAGTGATTTCGTCCGTGATTTCCATCAGTGCCATAGAAGTTGGCATGTTGGCTCTGTAACCATATTGACTGCCTGCTGGTAATTCATTCTTATTAATAAATTTGTCCAACCTGTTACTAAATAGCTTCTCCATCATTTTAGAAAATTGAGGTAACAAGGAAACTGGTCGATAATTTGTAAATTGGTGTTTATCTCCTTTTTTAAAGATTGGAACCACTTTGGCTGTTTTCATTTTGCTTGGAAATATTCCTGTCTGAAATGATAAGTTACTAATCTATGTTAACGAGTATAAAATCTCATTGATGACCCTTTTCATTGTTTCCATTTCCATTCCATGACAATCAGTTGATGTTTTAGCCTTAAAATGTTTGACAATGTCAGTGATCTCCTTTTTAGTTCCAACAGTATTTAGGCTCTCTTTTTAGCTTTTACTTAAAAGATCATCAATCAGTAAATGTATTTCTATAATTATTATATAATTTATATAATTATTCAGACGGAAGCGATGGGGTTGTCACAAGAACGCACTTACGTTATCGTATAACGATAGGTCAGCACCTTCATCGGACATGTCATCACCATCATCATCAGCCGTGGTTGCCACTAGGAGGTACAATTCACTTACTTTGGAAGACATGGGCGCTAAAGCTGCATCCACTGTCCTGGAAATAGCAATCTGAACAACAGGCACACAACAACATCCACAAAACACGCACAAGACAAGGGCAACCGCAAGTGAGATTGGGACTGCCACCACGTAGGGGGTCCACTGGCCACCGTCACTCCATGAGCTGGTGTCCACACCAGAGTGCTCTTTCATCCTGGGGTTTAATGCCTTTAACCCAGAAATTGCAGGTGTCAGCGTAGCTGCTGTATCAGTGTTGTTAGGGATGTAGGTGCAGCACTGTTCACCAAACATGGAGAATGCTCCCTGTCGATGTGCTAGCAACCCATCCAGCCAATGTGGTTCTGGAAGGCCATGAGTGACGTGGATGCCAGCTGTTCTCTGCTTCAGTGTAGTTCCCAAGTCTTTGCAAGTTATAGTGAATGTAGTTGATCCTGTCTACATTTTTATTTGTCCTAATCCAAGGAAGTATAGATTAGAATCCATTAGCAATCTGATTAACCAATTTATACTCGTCAGGTACGCCCTTGGCACTCCAATAGCATCAATGTAGGTGGGATTGTCTAGTTGCATCCACTCTGGGACGGTACATTTTCAAGATTCAAGAGTTTTATTGTCATGTGCATAGTAAAACAGCAGTTATACTATGCAATGAAATTCTTATTCTGTTCATTCTCCCAAGAAAAGAAAGAAAACACAAGAAAAAGAATAAGAACATAAGAAACATATATACCAATAAATTAAGCAACAACAACAGAAGAGACATTAGTACAGATAAATAATACAAATAAATGAATGAATAAATAAATAAAAGTGCTATGAGTGTGTGTGTGTGTGTGTGTTGCGTGCGGCGTGTGTGAGTGCTTCGTTGAGAAGCCTGATGGCCTGTGGGTAAAAGCTGTTTGCCAGCCTTGTGGTCCTGGACTTCAAACTCCTGTAGCGTCTGCCTGACGGTAGGAGTGTGAATAATGAGTGTTGTGGATGTGTGCTGTCCTTGATGAGGTTGTGTGTTCTTCGTAGGACTCTAGATTTATAAATGTCTTGCAGTGAGGGGAGGACTGCCCCAACAATGTTCTGTGAGGTCTTGATCACCCGCTGGAGTGCCTTCCTATCACGTGTTGTACAGTTACCGTACCAAACAGTGATAGAGGCGGTAAGGACATTTTGTCAGGAAATAATTTGGAATTGTTATAGACCCAGTTAATAATCCATGGTGTAGGTACTGTCTTTGGCCTATGTGTTAGTGGGGTTACATTAGTGGCAACTGTGTCTGTATTTTTGAGGTTATTAGTCTGATCCCATACAAGCAGCCCTATGCCCATTATGAACATAATAGTTACCCATTCCCCTAAAAAATATGTTGCTCTTATTACCATCATTTCACAGAAAACCTTAGGAGTTCCCGCCTCTAGTAGGATTGGTGTCTTGTCATTTCTTCACTAACCGTCAGGTATTTACAGACTCTATGTGTCTGCACCCACCTTGATGTCAGAACTTTGCTCACCTTTCCTGTCGGGGTTTTCTGCAGAAAGGACCTTTTTTTTTTTTAGTTAAATGTATCCAGGTTCATCTTTCAGCCAATTTTAGGGCTGTTTTTGTTGTCAACAATACTTAGTTGGGACCTTAGCACTTGGGTTAATGCCAGTGCATCTTTTTGATGCTTTTGATGACGACCCAATCTGGTGGAACTACCTGGGTTTCCTGCTGGGAGACAGAAGAATCCTCAGCAGGTTGACATACAATATTTTGTCCTTCCAATTAGCGTCTCATATAGTCGGCGAGACTAGAGTCGTTGTTAGTTTCCCATTAGCTTTTGAAGTCCAGTAGTTTATATGGTCTTCCAAATAACATTTCGTATGGTGTTAGTCCGTTTGAAGCAGTTATATTGATGTTGACTTTTAACGACATCAAGACAGTGTGTCCATGGTCTCCCTGGTTCCTCCATACATTTTTTGAGTCTATTTTTTATTGTGTCGTTCATTCGTTCCTCTAGTCCTGCACTTTGAAGGTGGTAAGCACAATGATTTTTCAGGTTGATATGGAAAATTGTTCCTATTTTTTGTATTATCTGGTTTACAAAATGGGAGCCATTGTTACTTTAAATCACATGACATAGTGCTTTTGCCACCGTCAAGGCGTCTGGATTTTTTTTTTTTGTTGTTGCTGGGAATAGTTCTATCCCCATGGCGTCGATGTGGACCCTCAGGATCGACGCTCCCCTGAGGACGACTTCTCCTCCCACAGGACAGGCCGAAGCCCTGAGTCCCGTCTATGCCACCTGCAGCGCTGCGCCTTCCTGGGGAAGAACATAAATACATAAAAGCAACCCATTTGGGTGATATTTCAACCTCTTGTATTTAAACAATTGTTTAAACATTGTGGCAAAATGTAATGGACAGTTCCAGTTAAATAGGTCTGTGTTGCACATGAAGTCCAACCATCTGTCCGAAGTGAAATAACATGTGATAGCTCCTTGACGACATCGCTTTTAGATTTTTCATAAAGTGCTGGTATAACTTTCTGGCTAACGTGAGGACGTGATGGTATTTCGTAGCGACGTTCAAGAACTTTAATCACATACAGTCAAGGAAAAAAATGATTAGAGCATCCTTGTTTCTTCAGTTTATTGATCCATTTTAATGCCTGGGACAAATATGATGGTGATAAATAATAGTTGAATTTAAGAGCTGATATCTAGCAACTTCCATGCTTTTCTTGATAATAACCAAAATCACTTATGTTCTAACATGAATAGCGATAGCATTGTACTGACAAACAATGTCAGTCTTATGAGCGATTTTTGTTGTCATTGTTATATTTGTCCAAACAAAGGTACCTTTAGTTGTATTAGCCATTAAAATGAACGTGGTCTAATCATGTTTTCCATGACTGTACTTTAATCCAGCGCTCTCAGCAACTGAATAAGGAGGTAATATCATGGCTATAAAAACTCCAATACCGTGTGTTACTGCTTTGGCCGGTCAGAGTTGCTTGCTAGAGGTTGTTTATATGCTGAAGTTAAGGGTGTTTGCACGAAGCTGCTTTTCTTTCTTCTAGATGTAACATCATCACTGCCGGATGATGCCGTTTTAAGTTCGCTAACATGTTAGACGTGTTTCCTGCAGCATACCTGATATCCATGGAACAATGTCGACACACAACTTTGGATTTATCCACTTGCCTTTGTCCATCCATAATTCTAACAGGGAAGCTAAGGCGCTCCCAAACAGGAGACCATTGTGAGATTGGAGGGTCTTCCAGCTCAGGGTTCTCGCTTTCATTTGCCATGATGCCATTTGTCACGCCTGGCGAGCTACAAGCGTTGCTCCCCCTCAGTCAGTAGTGTTCAACACTCAGGGACATCCGTGTGGAAACTTTCCTGACTTTAGTGCTTAGCGCTTAGATCACTTTCGTAATCAATTTAATGAGAAAAATAGCAAAATATATCACTGAAATGGTACGCAAGTGGACCAAACCGAACATGCAGGACCAAAACGGTTCAATACATCCATGTGAACCGTTACACCCCTAAGACACATACATAACCCTTACCGCATCTGCATCCGCATCAAATTTTACAAGGTCTGTTTTTTATGCCACACCGGAAGTAAACGATGCAAAAATCTGACACTGTGTGTGTTTGCACTCAATTAGGAGAGTCTGTTGGGACGTCCGTGGAAATGTTGCTTTTTCATCGGCTGTATATTCATTCTTAGACATGTTAGGTAGATTACTTCTTCCTCTTCAATTTCGTATTGGCTCGGATTTATACTGAGTGTCCAACTTTAAGCCTTTCAAACTCATGGATCAGAGCTTCAGGGCAAGATAAAATGTATGTAGCATAGAAATTCACTTTAATATCTGCAGATGAAATTTTGTTTAAGTCCATCCATTTTTCTCTGCTCATGCGGGTCACGAGAGCAGCAGTCTCAGTAGGGAATTCCAGACTTCCTGGTCCCCGGCCACCTCCTCCAGCTCCACCGGGAGGACATCAAGGCGTTCCCAGGCCAGCTGTGAGACATAATCCCTCCAGCGTGTCCTAGGTCTGCCCCGGGGCTGTCTCCCGACCGGGCATGCCCAGGACACCTCACCAGGGAGGCGTCCGGACTCGATGCCCAAGCCACCTCAACTGGCTCCTCTCCATGTGAAGGAGCAGCAGCTCTACTCTGAGCTCCTCCCCCATCTCTTAGGGGGAGCCCAGCCACCCCACGGAGGAAACTCAATTCACCATCTCCTTCTCTTCAACGTTGTTTACAGCCATGCTGACAAGCTAACTGCTGATGCTGTAGCCATTAGCTTCACAACAGACATGTGTTCATTCCACCACACAAGATACATGATGTTACACGTAATGGTACCGGTGTTGGCTCATATTGGAAATTGAGAGTTGGACAATATCGGCATATCGAATATCGTCAAAAAAGCCAATATGGACATCCCAAGTTTATTCACATAAAATCTCACACAAATACACACACGTGCACGCATTCTCCTACACATACACATCATATTCTACTATTGATATGGATATCACAACTACTCACAAGCACACTCATCTCACTTATGCATAAACCCACATCACGTCCTCACTTTAGTTGGCTTAGTTCATTCAGGATTACTATGTTACACTTTGCCTATGTACAAATTAAGCATACATTTAAATGTACTGTATATACTCCCATGATTTTTACTTCCAGGTACACATACTTCACATTTGATCTTGTTTACACACACATCACCAAAAGCTAGTGTAGGATGAACTCACTGCAGTTTGTCACTTGGAATGTCAGGGGAGTTGGGTCGATAGAAAAAAGACAAAAAATGTTTAATCATTTGAAGAACACCCAAGCAGACATTGTCTTATTCCAAGAGACTCACATGTCCAAGTCAGCTGTCCATACACTTCACTCACCACAGTTCCCACACACATATTTAGCAAGTTACAACTCCAAACAGAGAGGGGTAGCTATTTTAATGAACAGGAGGGTGAATTTACACTCCACAACACTATTCCAGACACAGAAGGGAGATATATAATAATGAACATATCTGTTGATAATGTACATTTCTGCATTGCCAACATATATGGTCCGAATGTTGACGACCCCTCCTTCTTTCATGCCTTCTTTTCTTCTCTCTCTGCTAACCAAACTATGAGCGCTCCTACTAGATGCTGGAGATTAAATACATCATTACTAAAAGACTCAGATTTCCTAAAATACTTTGAAAGAGAGTGGACAATGTTTTTAGACTTCAATGACCAACCCGGTGTCTCGGCTAGTATTCTGTGGGAGGCAGCAAAAGCAGTAATGCGCGGAAAAACCATTTCATATTCATCACATAAGAAAAAGATTCAAGATTCAAGATTCAAGAGAGTTTTATTGTCATGTGCACAGGAAAACAGCAGTTATACCATGCAATGAAAATCTTATTCTGTTCATTCTCCCAAGAAAAGAAAGAAAACACAAGAAAGAATAAGAACATAAGAAACATAAACACATAAACATATATACCAATAAATTAAGCAACAACAACAGAAGAGACATTAATACAAGTAAATAATACAAATAAATAAATAAATAAATAAAGTGCTATGAGTGTGTGCGTGTGTTGCGTGCGGCGTGTGCGAGTGCTTCGTTGAGGAGCCTGATGGCCTGTGGGTAAAAGCTGTTTGCCAGCCTTGTGGTCCTGGACTTCAAACTCCTGTAGCGTCTGCCTGACGGTAGGAGTGTGAATAATGAGTGTTGTGGATGTGTGCTGTCCTTGATGAGGTTGTGTGTTCGGCGTAGGACTCTAGATTTATAAATGTCTTGCAGTGAGGGGAGGGCTGCCCCAACAATGTTCTGTGAGGTCTTGATCACCCGCTGGAGTGCCTTCCTATCACGTGTTGTACAGTTACCGTACCAAACAGTGATGGAGGCGGTAAGGACACTTTCAATAGTGCATCTGTAGAAGCAACTCAGGATTGTGGTGGGCATGCCAAATTTCCTCAGTCTTCTCAGGAAGTACAGTCTCCTTTGGGACTTCTTCAGAATTTGTTGGGTGTTGTGAGACCAGGTGAGGTCCTCGCTGATGTGTGTGCCAAGGAACTTGAAGGTTTTCACCCTCTCCACCTCAGTCTCATCAATAAACAGGGGTCTATGCGGCTCCTTTTCCCTTGTTCTTGGGTCGATGATCATCTCTTTAGTCTTATCTGTATTGAGAAGGAGATTGTTAGCACGACACCAAGCTATGAGGTCCTCCACCTCTCTTCTGTATGATGTTTCAACACCACCAGTGATCAGTCCGATGACTGTAGTGTCATCCGCAAATTTAATGATGCTGGTGTTGTTCTGGGAGGCCACGCAATCGTAGGTGAAGAGCGTGTAGAGGAGTGGACTCAGCACACACCCCTGTGGGGTCCCAGTGCTCACAATTCTTGAGCTGGATGTGCGATTGTGGACTCTGACTGACTGGGGTCTGCCTGTGAGAAAGTTAAACACCCAGTTACAGAGGGAGGGAGACAGGCCAAGTGTGAGGAGCTTATTTGTGAGTTTGTGGGGGCAGACTGTATTAAAAGCAGAGCTATAGTCTATAAATAGCATTCTGACGTATGTGTCCTGGCCCTGTAGGTGAGAAAGGGCTGTGTGGATGGCAGTGTTGACTGCATCATCCGTGGACCGGTTCTGGCGATATGCAAACTGTAGAGGGTCCACAGTTGCCGCCGGGATGCTCTTTTTGATGTGGCTCATGACTATTCTTTCAAAGCACTTCATAACAATAGGAGTGAGTGCTATAGGGCGATAGTCATTCAAGCAGGTCATGTTGCTCTTCTTGGGTACGGGCACTATGGTGGTGGACTTAAAGCAGGTCGGTACAGATGCTTGTGCAAGCGACAGGTTAAATATGTCAGCAAGCACATCAGCTAGCTCTGATGAGCAAACCCGAAGTGCAGTGCAAAAAGAAAGAGAGATTACTAGAATCAGAGTTGGAGAAAAAAATCCAAATCCTCGAAGCAGCTCATGCTGACTCACAAGATGAGCATATCCTAAGTAACCTAAGAAAACTGAAACTAGACTTAAAAGAAATTACTGACAAGAAAATTCAGTTCCAACTGCAGAGACTACGTTTGGAAAAGTTTGAGCATGGCAATAAACACGGAAAATACTTAGCTAACCAACTAAAAGTCAATAAAGAAAAAAGCTCTATCTCCTCCATTAGAAACTCAGGAGGTCACATCACTCACCTCCCGGAGGAAATTAATTCTGTCTTTAGGAGCTTTTATAAAAATCTATATACACCTCAGATTAAACCATCTCTCCCAGATATCGAAACATTTCTCAACACCATAGAATTACCAAAATTAAATGAAGAACAGGTGACAAATTTAGATGTACCCATTTCATTAATAGAACTCCATAACGCTCTACACCGGTTGCCGAATAACAAAGCACCAGGACCTGAAGGTTTCCCTGCCGAGTTTTATAAAACATTCTGGTCATTACTATCCCCGATATTTCTTAGAATGGTTTTGGAAATTAAAGACAGTTCATGCTTGCCTCCAAACATGAACTCAGCTACAATCAGTCTCCTGCTGAAACCGGATAAGGACCCAACACCACCTTCCAGTTATCGTCCAATTTCACTGATTAATGCAGATCTTAAAATAATATGCGAAGCATTAGCTATAAGGCTGGACAAAGTTACCCCTCATATAATACACCCTGATCAATCAGGATTTATCAAGGGGAGAAACTCAACTAGCAACATACGCCTCTAATCAATCTGATTGATTACTCTATCATCCATAATTTAGAAACCACAATTGTCTCATTAGATGCTGAAAAAGCATTTGACAGAGTAAACTGTAAATTTCTCTTTGCAACACTACAAAAATTTGGCTTTGGAGATTAATTTAGAACATGGATTAAAATACTATATAACACCCCGAAGGCCTCTGTTCGGACCAACAATCACATCTCTCCAGAATTTACTTTACAAAGAGGTACTAGGCAAGGGTGTCCACTCTCTCCCTCATTATTTGCTATCTCTATAGAACCTCTTGCAGCTGCAATTCAACAACATATAAATATTAAAGGGATCCACACCACAAATGTTCATCATAAGATAAGCCTTTATGCTGATGATGTATTACTCTTCCTAGATAATTCACATTCTTCACTTCGTGAATCTATCTCACTCATTAACAATTATAGCACCTTCTCAGATTACTCCATTAACTGGTCTAAATCCACAGTACTGCCGTACGGTCGTTGGTTGGCCTCCGGGGTAGGTGGGTGGGCGGGGTGCTGCATCCTGCATGTGCCGGGCGCCTACTGCTGCTGGGGGGGCCTGTGTGCGGCTGGTGGCGCTGGCTCTCCCTCGCTTCCTTTGCCTCTGGGGGTGGAGCGGGTGGGTGCGCGTGGGGGCGGGCGGCGTGGTGTTCTTCTGCGTGGCGCTGGCCGGGATCGGCGGGGGGATGCTTGCTCCGGGGTGGGGCGGTCGGGGGGTGGCTTTGGCCGGGGGCTTGGGGGTGGGGCTGGCAGGGGGCTGGCGGGCGGTCCCAGCTACCTGCTGGTGTCTGGCTGGTCTCTGCTTCCTGGCCGGCGGTTGTCTCTCTCCCTCCGGGGTTTCTCCCTTGGCGTGTTGGTGGATGGGCGGGGGGTGGAGTGGTGGCCGGTCTGCGGCGTGGCAGGGGGCGGGGCGGGGGGCCGCTCCTTTCGTGGGCCCTGTTGTGCGGTGCTTGCTTCTCTGTCCCTCCCTGGCGCCTCTGGCTTGCGTGCTTCGTGGGTGTGGCCGTGCTTCGCTCTATGTGGGGTCCGGTGCTCTTGTGGTCGTCGTGGTGTTGCTCCCTTGCCGGCCATGGTGGTATGCGGGAGGCGCGTGGGCGCGGTTCCCGCTGTCCTGGTGGCGGTCAGATCTGCCTTGGGGCGTGTGGCTGGTCCGTGGTGTTTGACGATTTGGGGGTGGCGCTGTGGACGGTACCTCCGGTGGGGCTCCGGTGTTGGGGGGGCGCTGGGGGTATCGCCTCTGGGGGGTTGGGTGGGCCGGACTGGGCATCCTGGCGGGCCAGGTAGGGCCTGTGGTGTGCCCTGCTCGGTTTGGGCGGCGTTGGGGTGTGGGGCCCATGTCCTTCCTGTGCCACTGCACCAGCTCACATATATATAGGACTTTGGGGGGTGGCCTACGGTCGGGCGTGGTTGTATTGTATTGTATTGTATTGTATGTACTTTATTTATCCCACAGCGGGGAAATTTACTTGTTACTTGTTACAGCAGCAAGCAAGCAAGACAAGTAAAGAGAACAGTAAAGTAAAGTAAAGTAAAGCATTGTGACTACAACATGGTTCAGGTGGTGCAGGTGTTGTAGAGCCTGACAGCGGTCGGTATGAAGGACCTGCGGAACCTCTCCTCCTTACACCGTGGGTGTAACAGTCTGCTGCTGAAGGAGCTGCTAAGGGAACCCACAGTGTCATGTAGCGGGTGAGAGGTGTTGTCCATGATGGATGTCAGCTTAGCCAACATCCTTCTCTCCCCCACTTCCTCCACGGAGTCCAGAGGACCGTCCAGGACAGAGCTCGCTCTCCTGATCAGTCTATTGATCCTGCTCCTGTCCCTGTCCGTGCTGCCCCCTCTCCAGCAGCCCACAGCATAGAAGATGGCTGAGGCCACCACAGAGTCATAAAAGAGTAAAAGAGTAGTAAAAGAGTCCTGCACACACCAAAGGACCTCAGTCTCCTCAGCAGGTGGAGGCGACTCTGGCCCTTCTTGTAGAGGGCGTGGGTGTTGACGGACCAGTCCAGCTTGTTGTTAAGGTGAACACCCAGGAATTTGTAGCTGTCTACCAACTCTATGTCCGCTCCCTGGATGTTCACCGGTGTGAAGTGAGGTGTTTTCCTCTGGAAGTTAATGATCATCCTTGGGGGCTCCTCTGCTCCTGCCGTGCCACTGACCTGTTGCCCCCCAATTTTAATCGCAGAGTAGGCACTTAGGGTTTGGGGGGGCTGGTCAGGTGAGGGACCCTCCGAGCGGCAGCTGTCCCCCGATTTTAATTGCATCATTAGCTATCATCCACATACACATATACACCATATACACGCACACAGATACACCCATCAGGGACACAGAGACCAGCTTTTCGTAGCTGTCCTCTTTTATTTTATGTATTTATTATTTTTTTTAATTGCATTATAGACACAATCACACCTTATTACATACACGGGTGGGGCGGGCTGGATTGGGGTGCCTCGTGCACCGCGGCGCCTGCCCGCCAGGGTCGGCAGGGTGGCCGGGGGCCTGGCCGT